>NT_176796.1:568175-691252 GCF_000188095.3 Bombus impatiens | reverse complement strand
GCGTCGTTCCGTTGAACCGTCTAGGAACATCGACACTCGTGCGGCGACCGCGACCGCGACCGCGATCGCCACCGTCACGATTTTACGGACCTTGGCGATTTTTTCACGCGCGGTTTCGCCATCGATCGTTGCGTCGATCCTCCACGTCATCGTCGTAGTTCGGCTGCCTCCTTGTCTACGATGATCCATCGCGCGCCACCGGCTCCCNNNCGAACGAACCACGCTCGATCGTCAGCGCGCGATTTTCTACGCTGCCACGAAGAATCAGCCGCGAAAGTCGTCTTGTGCGCGCCACCGCTGACATCGTTGTTCCGGTTGCTCGTTTCGTTCGAGTCAGCCTCGGCAGCTGTCTCGGATGCCTCTTTGGTACGGGGGAAAAACTTCTTCCGCAGGAAGATGTCGGTGAATCTGTTTCTCACGATTAAGAAGTCGTAGACGAATCAGTGAGTGAACGTTATTTCCATTTGTCTTTTCTTTCGCTTCGATTATAGGATTCGGGCGTGCTGCTGGCAGAAACGAATGCCGTTGATACTCGTAACGCGGTTCGGACACGTACGAAAGTCGCGCAAGGAAAGTTTGAAGAAAGGCTGAAGATAGCCGATCGAACGAATACGCGTCGATAGCGAATTAAGTTCAAAACTTGATGCCAGAATCGCGCGATCGAAATTCGAATGAACGTTGCGCGAGTTACATAATCGACGGTGGTCGATGGAATCCGATTAGATCTGTTCGTTTCGACAAATTTATTCGATCGGAATCGGAGCGTTTTACCTTTCTGTTCGCGAGTCGAATCGTTCCGCTCGATTATTCCGTCGCGTCTCGAACCAACTCGACAACGTCGCGATTCAGGTATCGAAAATTCTTTCATTTCGCGTTTTCGCGTTTCCTATCGTCTTAAATTTACGTTCGCCGAACGGTTCGTTTAGCGGCAACTTGCTGAGAAAACGGGATCGATCCACGTTCGTATCAATTCCCTTCTTCCTTGTCGAACATGATCGATCGATATCGTCCCGTCCTTTCTCGCGAATATATTTACACGATATTATCATAATATTATCGCGCGGATAATTACGCGCTATTCGAATGTTTTCATTATGTTTTCATCGTTACACCACGTTATTACACGTTGCCTCGTTTACGACGTAACATCGTTCCGTATTTCGCGTATCATGGTACATCCAGGTGCATGCGAAGGCAAAGGATATTAGCGGTGAAACAAGGTTCGCGCGATACTTCGTAAAAAATACTCGCCAACGTATTTTCCAGCGAATGAGACGAGTTAACCGTTCAATGGCATTAAAGAGCATCTTGGTTCTTTTTGTATCGCGTGATAAAACGAGAAACGGCACGAAGACCGGTGGAAGAAAAAAAGGAAAGACGTATACGAGTCGGAGATTTTACGTCGGTATGAACGTAAATAACCGTCGTTGCTTTAATAGCAGCACGTAGGAAAAAAGGTTCAAACGTGTATCTGGCATTCCTCGCATAAAAAGGGACACGCACAAACGCGAAAGCAAGGAAAGCGGAAAAAACAGAAAATCTAGACACCGCGAAATAAAAACGAATCGGCGACATTTTTTTTCCCCACATCGGCCACGATGTTTTCGACGTGCAGGATTTTCAAAAATCTCGCCCGTTCGAGACAGTGTACGAGCTAGAAAAAAATTCCGTCCTATCGCATCCGCGTACTACATCCCGTACTATATTGCGAGTGGACGAACGAACATAAACGATTAATTAGCGCGCCGATGGAACGAAACGCGATAATTGCGAGTAATATTCGACATTTCGAAAGAATAGAAGGATCGCGTGCAATTGGAAATGCGGAAGGATAACCGTTACGAGTAACGCGAACGAGGCTGTAACGATCGCGTTAAATAACAACGAATCAGTGACCAGACCGGCAATGAAACGACGTGCCTATTGCTCTAAAAGGACGAACGTGGAAAAAGAGAAAAATTCAGCCGAAGACGTTGTCACAGGATGCTTGGATCGTGAGTGAAAACCGCGAGTACGGACGGTAGCGGCTTAGAGGGGTAAATTAAAGAAAAGCAGGAAAATTCGAAAAGACGAGTACCGCGGCTCGCGAGATGAAATTGATTTTGCTGGCTTCCGAGCCCGGCGAACCTCAAAAGTAACTGTAACTTGGAAACGGGGTCAGACCTAACCCTCTTTTTTCGTCGTCTTTTTGTCTTCAGGTGGCTTTTCGAACGATATGCACCGAGCACGGTACGTGATCGTCGGCATTAGCACGACCAACGTCGCGTTCGTTAGCCGTACGAACAAATTGCCAGTCCGCGCTTCCGACGCCGCGAGACTCGTTCGTCCCGCTTACGATACGCGCTTCCTTCGGCTGCCTCTTTCGCTCTCTGTTTCTGAGAATACGTTGGGCGGATAAGCGAGGACGAAAGGTAGCGGGAAAACGTTGCTTCGCAGGAACGCGTTTAGATAGCCGCGCGAAGATAGTGTCGAAGTTTTTTACGAGACACCGCGAGAGAGGGTGGTTGATCGTCGGTCGATCGGATCAACGCTGGTATCTCTTGGAATTAGGAAAAGGTCGACGTGTACGTGGGAAATACGTAATTGAAACGAAGCTGTATCCGCGTGTATTTCACGAACGATCTATTATATTTAAAAAAAATTTCCGTCACCAATTAAATAGCCGCGATAGTTTCGATATTAATTGCTTGTATCTCGTGAAATCACAATCGCGTGCATTTATCGATCAACCGTAAACAAGCAGAGCGTTTAATTAGATAATAGAATGGCATGGACAGTTACGCGCGTTTTCACGTTGGCCTGTCTTCGTACCGCGACTTGCTCGTGAATAGATCAGAAACAGGCGGGACAAAGGGTAAAACTAGGACGATCGTGAATTGACAACTGCCGTTTACGTTCCGCGATATCCTGTAAATTATCGAGCCGTCGGACATTTCGTCCACGCTCGTTATAATCCCGTGGCAGAAATAACGCGGGAATTGATCAGAGGACGCGAGTTTTACGAAGAAACAAAGCCTTCGAACGATTGAATATCGAACAACGTCAACGTGCGTACGTGCATTGTGCGCGTATATGCAATTGAAGGAAAATATAGCTCGATCGCTTTCACGCGTACGATTCGTACGTATATTTTCGAAATTTTTGCGAATCAAAATCAAAATTTCTATTCATACGCGAAACGTTACGGGGGTGGCGCGTCTTCTCGAATAAAGAGACTCGTTCGACGTAGTTCAACGACGAGACCTACGAAACACCGTGGTCATCGAAAGAAAAGTTCGCGATAAGAAATCATAAGGTTGCTGCTTTTTCCCTGTTTCGTCAATCTCCGGTTTATTACGATCTCGAGAAAACGCGTTTCACCGTCGAGCAAACGATGAGAAAGAAAAAGAATAACGTACATGCGCGTCGCATGTGGAAGCACCGTAATATACCGTGGTCAATAAATTTTTATTTGCCAGAACAACGAACAATGAATCTGAAGCACGAAGGGAACAAACTCGTTCTGGAACGAAAGGACGAGAGGAATTGCATCGATTCGACGTGTCATAACGTCGGGAATTGCGACGGTGTTTCGTGGTCACATCGATTCCTTCCTAAAGGAATAGATTGCTCGAAGCTGTAAACGTTGCTGTTCAAAATCGTCGTATAAATCGATGATTCGACGGAGATCTTCGTTTCTTCGTGTATTCGGCGACGCCCTTTGATCAGTTCCATTAAAATTGGCAGAATAATTGGACTCTGGAGTGGAGAAGCGGAGGGAAATAAATAAAAGTCGAAGAAGAAAGCGAAGCAAGGGGGTGAATCGGCTGGAAATCGAAGTTTTCGATAATTGGCCAATTATCAAAAATTTCAATCGACCAGAGCGAGGATACTCGGATCGTTTTCTCGGTAAGAAAGAAATAATTAGCGCAAAGATGCTACGATTCTTCCGTTGGATCAAAGGAGACGAAAGAAAAGCTTTGTTTCGTACTCGCTAGGGTTGCAGCGGAATTAACGTTGACCGCGTAGCCTGGGTGAACGGAATTTGAGATACGTTCGGTGTCGGGTATCGAGCGTTATCTTTCGGAAAGACAGGCAACGAAGAAACGTTGAAAGGATACGACAAAGGGATGGTTTTTGCGGTAGGGGAAAGTTACGTACGAATGAAAAGTTACAGTTTCTGGAAATCAGTGGCAGAACCGCATCAGCCGACGTCGGAGCGAAGCATTCGTCGCGTTAAAGGTACTATCTATTATCTCGAGCGTTTCGTTTCAATGCTGTTACTAAACAACGTGTAAACTGTAACTTCGTGGTAAGAAATGTTGGCCGACAATTTCTATGCGAACAAAGACTATGTGATCCAATTTAAGACGGGATCCGAGTTAGGGAACTTTCCCCTATGTCCTTGGAAATCTCCCTTTGAATTTCACGATACACGGAACTTCCGTTAGTCTGTTGCTTCACCGACGGGAGAAACAAAGTAGAGGAGAAACGGTAGTTTGTCAAACGAAAATTAAGGGAGTATGCAAATTATATATACTCGTCCTTTCGTCCCTTTCGTTCCCGTTGGACCGAGTAATTGCGTTTACGATGCTTCTTCTTTTTACTGGAAAATTCGGAAAAATTGCGCGAGCTTCTGTCTGAAACATAAGCAAGGATATTCGGCGGAACGTTCTTCGATTCGCCTTGTTCGTTCGTCCGCTATACCGCGATAAAAACGACGCGAATTAACGAGATTTTCGAAAAGCAGCGCGTTCCAACCGCCGGAAAGGCGGAAAATTCTCGTTGTTTGTAAAATTTTGTCCGTATTACAGGATTTCGCGATCCTTTATTCGCAGGGGATTTCTCTCGAACCAACATGGTTCGTTCGCTTATTTTCCAAGCGTCGAAGGATCGTAATAAACGAAATTCAGCTTCCGAACTCTCGTTGCTTTTAAACGCAATCGTCTTCTCTCGCGATCCCACACTCGCGCGCTGTATTCGTCGGTCGTTGTGAAAAAGCAGGCTGTAATTGGCGATAAAGTCCCGGGGAACGATATTTCGAACGATTTCCAGTTCGAAACGGCCAGTTCTCTCGCGCAAGGATCAATGAAATCGCGATTTTCGTTCCGCGAATCCGCAAATTACCGATTACTTGGACGATTAACCGGTTTCTACGGAATCTGTCCCACCGATAAACGTCTACTCGCTTGCAGGCCACCATCCACGAGCCATCGACCGTCATCACGGAACAGCCATCGCGCTTCCGCCGCTTGTTATTCCGTGAATTAACGGCAGGTCACCGTTAATTAATCCACGAATCGGCGCAGCGGTAATTAACGCCGCAGCCTTCGTCGCTTGGATCGGTCGATCGATCGCCCAAGATTTACGCGACTTCTCGACGAATCCCTTCGAGACCGGCAACCAGAAATTGTGAAATCTCGAACGGAAAGTCCGAGGCGGAGGCAGTTAACGATAAAAGGGTGCGAAGACGTGTATACGTAGTAGGAGGGACGAGGACGAAACGGCGACAGACAAATCAAAGCGGAGGCGGTGGAAGAGCGCGAAAGCGAGGGAAGTAGGGTTCGAAAATCGAGCAAGAAGTTTCGCCAAGTGTCTAAACTCGGCGAAATTGGACGTAAAGCGACGACGAACCGGCAGAGACAGGTAACGGGATAGGAAGTTTGAGAGGCGACGTTGAAAGGGTCGTCAGAGCGGTGACATATTTCAGCGACGTGGCTGTATCTGACGAACTCGGAGGAAAGACGAGGGCGGGGAGGAATAAAAGGCGAACGTCGAAAAGCGACGATATCGAATCGAAGGAAAAGCGCAACGGTAGTGAAAAAAAGTAAACAGCCCTGTGCGGGGAGTGAAAGCCGTGAAAGCCGTGAAAGCCGTGAAAGCCGAGTGGAAGAAACAAGGTGACGAGTTAAGAGCAACGAAAGAATCTCGACGGAGAGAAACGACCTTCGGGCTAGAGATCTAATAACAGGGAGACAGTAGGCTGGAGGGAATACGAAGAAAAAGAAACAAGATTAAGTGGTTGGGGCAACGAAACGACGACAAGGGGGCGGCGGCAGAGGCGGAGGAGCGAATAAAGACAAGAAATCGACGGTGGTAAAAAGAAGACGTTCGATCAAATGAATAACCGAGCCGTGAGTGGGTGGAAGCATGAGAATTCTAAGTGGATGTCTTTTCTCGGCCCGATCAAAGTATTCGGCTACACGTTACACAGGCCACCGGCACTCGCGTCACGTATCCAGATCCACTGAGGGGCAAAAATGGGTGCCAACCAGTCGACACGGAACGAGCCTACTCCTGGGGAAGAAGGTAAGTCTTCGACTTTTTTCCGTTGAACGTGCGTCTATCGTTAACTATGCGGCGAAAAATCATCAACGTAACGGATAAACGTCGAATATTTATCGAAATACCACTTGCAGAGTTCGCGATAACGTTTCATCGACGTTTCCGATTCCGCCAGGGCAGAAAGTCAACGAAACTGTTACGTTCGATCGAATCGATTTGCATCAAATCGTTAAACTTTGCCAGTGGATCGCTATACGTCGAGAAATCTCTCCTTCGTTCGATTTGATATTCGTAATAACCGTTATATCGCAACGAACGTAAACCGTGCAGTCGTACGACACGCACACGCGCGCGAGATGCGGGCGAAAAAGGCAACTTGCTCCGGGAGCAAGGTCTCCGGAGAGAAATAGGAAGCTGGGGAAATAGACTTTGTCTTTGCGTTTGAATTAGTGAAATTAAAAAAAGAAATCACGCCAGATTCGCGAGTTTAAAGTGGAATAGCCCCGTTAAAGAACGGTTTTATTAAAACCACCGCCTGCTTTTCTAAGCTTCTCGACTTTAGGGTAGCTCTTAAGATCATTCTGAACGAATTTTCAAAGACGATTGCCTCCGCGGATCTAATTAGAGGAACTAGGGAAACGAAGAAAGTCGTTTTGCCGTCAAATGCGGTACGCTAATCGCGTCTGGTACGTCGGACGTCGACCATCTACTTAGCATTTAGGCATTGGATCGTTGGCGTGTCGGCGGCGCAGAAGGTCGAAAGTTGTTCAAATTTCTCCCGTCGCCGGATATTTAGCCGGGAAACGACAGATGACAGGATACGCCGACACGATTTTAGGAGGAGACCGCCTGGCCGCTACGTCAACGACTATAAACTTCCTGTGACGGTTTTTCGCCTAGTTTACACAGCCACCGCAAGTTCCGGTGCTCGTGTGCGCAACTTTTCGCTCCATCGGTCCTTTGTGAACAACATCGCTTTGTACTACGATGCTACGTAGACGCTGCAAACGTTCGATACGATTCGCCGGTTCTATCGATGAAACGAGATTTCGCGAAACCGTTTTGTTCGTTCCTTTTTCTTCGAGCACAGGATACGGTCTTTTATTATTAATTCCACGCTGTTTCTCGTTTCAGTGAACTTCGATCACTTTCAGATCCTGCGAGCCATCGGGAAAGGAAGCTTCGGAAAGGTACGAGAGACAAACATAACTCTGACTAAAGTTATTGGCACGCTCCTAGCACGATGGGTTCGTTCCTTTTCTTCCGAATCGTAAAAGTCCGTTTTTGTTCACGGAATCCATAATTCCGAGATCGTCCCCTCGAATAATCGAATTAACGTAGAGATAATAACACCGCGATGATACCTGCATCGGTTACCGAGCTGATATCCGATTAATATACATCGTTCAACTTGTATCGTTATTTGAAATTCGACCGTTTAAATTTCAATGTACGTATTGAAATTTTCACGTTGAAATTTGCCAAACGAAAATGTTTCGATGCGAATAAATTTCCGTTAAAAATTTTATACCTGTGAGTACTCGCGTAAATCGAACCCGATCGCTGGAAAAAATACGATGCACTTGATCTGCGAACGAGATAACGCTCTGCTCCCCTCCCCCCACCCAGGCTATCTTATATCCATGCCAATTATACGGTAAAATTCTATTCATCCGAATTTCATTTATCGGAGAAAAATTTCGATTAACGCTCGATTATGTAAACGAACTTCCGCCGACCGAGTCGCAAGTTTGGATAAGTAGAAATCATAGATGATAACGAGAAGAGCGAGCGAACTCGCGTTACGCGGATCAATTGTCTCCGACAGATTTAGATAAATAGAGTTGTAGCGCAACTGCCTGTAAACGTCTCTTCCTCTCGTAATTTATCGTCACTTATATCCATCACACGTGTACCGCAATACGTTTGTCATCGAATCGCGTTACGACGAATCAGCATTGCAAACTGCACCTACTTCCATGTTTTCCTATCGACCGCGAAATTTCGCCCGCGAAAACGTCTCTACCCTACTACGCCTCTTACAGACCTCGTGCAGACCGTTCGCGATGAAGAAACGTCGTCGTAACTCGTCCACCGTTCATTTTCAACCGTAACAAAATTTCCACCTACCGTCGATGTCGCTTCTCTTTCTCCCAAAACTATCCATCCTACTCCAATTAACGCGCGCTTTATCGTCTGATGCGAGAATCGGCCGGAAGCGGCCTCGTAATTCACCGCTCATCCGGTAACGGGCAATCAATTATTCCTTGATAGGTTTGCATAGTGCAGAAACGAGATCGTACTGGAAACATGTACGCGATGAAGTACGTGCACAAGGGTGAGTGCGCGATGCGGGGTGCGTTGAAGAATGTCGCACGGGAAGTGGAGATCCTCTCGCAGCTGGAACACCCCTGTTTGGTGAACCTGTGGTTCAGCTTTCAAGGTAAGCCGATCGTCCGTCCGTCTCTCGAATACCGTCAACGTCCTTCCATCGTTAATATCGATTTTCCCACGACGAACGGTACTAAGGGCATTAGGCGAACTAACTCGATCGACGATCTTTCTCCCTTGGTTTCCGCTTGTTTCACGCTTGTTTTCCTCGCTTCCGCTATTAACCACGAAATTCCGCTATTAACCAGAAAATCACGGTTAAGAGGACGCAAGTACGACGGTTAAGAGGATAATTTACGGAGGTCTCCGAGTTTCTTTCATCGTGTCGTTTTATCGAGATTGAATTTTCCCTCGTCGATCATATTATCTCTCGCGTAGACGACAATCGGGCTAAAAAAGAAAATCTGTTACGAATAATTGCTCCGATAAACGTTAATCGGCGTAAAGAGGAAGATGAAAGAGTAGACTCGCTCTTTTCTCTGTTTCAGACGAGGAAGACTTGTTCATGGTCTCCGATTTACTGCTTGGCGGCGATCTCAGGTATCACATCCAGCAAGAGGTCGTCTTCTCCGAGGAAAGCATAGTGCTCTTCGTCGCCGAGATCGCTCTGGCCCTCGATTATTTGCAGAGTCACAAAATCGTACATCGCGACATAAAACCCGATAACATTCTGTTGGACGAGGAAGGTACGTGGCAGCAGTCGTATAAAAGACATTAGCCGAGTGCCAGGTTTCCTTCGCGCGAACCTCGACGAACCGACGGATCTCGCCTCTCTATTCCGTACACCTGCCGTTGGCTGCGCCAAATAATTCAGCGATTCGCTGCGGGATCTTTCGCTTCTCGAAAGAGGGAATCTCGCGTAGAGTCGCGAGGAACGTCGAACGCAGGAACCAACGAGAAGCCAACCGATTTGCGAACATCGATTTTCGAGAGAAAATGCTCGTCGAGGGGCCGACTATTTCGCTTCCCTCCTTCTTCGCAGGAATCGCGGCAATTTGTAAAATAGGAACGATATCGTTTCCACGCTTTAATCCCCTTTTAACAACGGACAATTTCAAAATTGCCGACAAGCCGGGAACGGTTTAATAGGACGTCGATCGCTTTTAAGGGAAATTTCACAGAGTGCTCTAATTCTACCTAGGTCACCGAATTAGGACCACTCAAAACTTCCAACGTTCCTCGATTTTTTTAATAAAATTGAAAGGTGCGAGCGAACGCTATACACGCAACGGTAAAGTTTATTAATCACTCGAGCCGTAATACGTACGCGTAATTTTTGCATCCGCGTCCTCGCTCGACGATCGGCAACTGCATTCGATGATTTATCGTTGAACCTCGAACCAGCCAGATCGAATCGAAGCGAGTCGTGACCGAATTTAATCAATTTCAAGCACGCGAAAGTCCATTCTTTTCTTTCCGATCGAGTCAATAGCGAACGTTGGTCGTTCACCACGTAAATTACGCGCAATTCCGAAACTATCGTATTATCGACTGACGTAGGGTTTATTGTTAAAACGACGGCCACGCCCGCAAACCGATCAAATCACGTTCCCGAGATAACACGAATTACGTTATGCTCGTTCTACTCCTACGGACTATAAATACGTCGCTCTGTGTGCAAATTCCCCGATACGTACTTAAACCGCGACCAACCGGCTTTCTACCGATTTAACGTGTCCACGGGCTATTAACCGACAAGGAATTACCGCGCAACACGGGTACGCGATGTCAAGGGACTAAAGAATTTAGCACGTAACCGAAAATTACGATGTATCATCGTTGGTATTCGTTAACTTTGCCGATGATCGCCAGCACGAAACGAACATAAACGAAGAAACGTAACGCGGAAAGATAATGTTTTATTTACGTTCGTTGACGTCTCGTTGAAATATAAATTCGTGGTCGTATCAACGAAATTATGTGCTTGACTCGACAGTCTTTCGCGCAATTTTTTACGACACCAAGTACCTCTAATCTTTATTTCCAGTCTAGACAAGACTCCGCGGTATCTCCGCATCTCGGTAAAGCAAAGCTTCGGTACGTGCGAGTTTCTTCGAGACATACCAACGAAAAGTATAAGAAAACCGGGGACACCGGTCGTTCCCAGAAGAAAGAAGAAAAATCGATATAACGGCCGGTACAAAGAATAGATAAGAACAGGGATAGAACTCGATAGCGAGAAAGTTAAGAGCTTACAACGGTAAACAGTGTCGGCGCCGGCAAACTTTGTATATCAGCGTAGTGGAAAATGGCCCGTCCGACGATCCAATTTGTCGCTCGAAATAATTAGATGATCGACTACTCGAATGACTTTGTCGTTCGTCGAGGTGTCCAATATTCTTAGAAGCTTCCGCGTATAAGACTACGGACGGTGTTTCGTCATCGTCGGAATACGCCTCGCGAAACGAATTCGTCGCGTCGACGGACGACGAAAGGCAAACAGTTACACGAACCACGCGGGATTAACTCCATCGATCTACTCGCGATTAAGACCGCTAGATTTACTCACGATCGCCGGGCTTGCGACAAAAATGTCGACGCTCGGATATCCGCGCGTATACACCGCGTTCGTTCCGCACCTTTGTTTAAAGACAAGAGCGTATAACTGCAAAACAGGGCCAAACGACGATTCCCGGCTCGCGGAAGCTCTAACGCGTTTCTTCTCCGCTCTTTTTCATTGCATTTGCGTTTAATGCTTTGAAACTCGTCGAGAGCGAAAATCGTCGAACGATTTCGAGCAAAGACGCGCGCGCGATAACCGGGATGAAAATTTCCCGTGAACGCTTCCTGGAACGAGGTCCCGTATACGTGTAACTCGACCGAAGATCCATCCAAAAGCCCCGAAAAGAGCGCAAATTTGCCTTAAGACTCTCGCGTCCCTCGAACGGGATACAAGTTACGTTTCGTACGAACGAAAGCGAAATAAAGGGGCAAAAATGTGGATGAAAGTTGGCTCGGATACACGGCGAATTACAAGCGGTAAACGCGGAAACATAGCCACTCTCTTTTTAAATAAATGCCATCGAAAAGAAAGGGAGGAACGTCGGATTAAGCGAAAAGAATTTGCTACGCTCGAAACGCGGCACCGTGCTTCTTTTTAATTAGCAACATTTAACGCCACGCGTTCGTTGAATATATTCAACGTCGAGTTACCTACGACGCTGACGACCGGTATTCGAAATTCCGTAAATCAAGTGCCAGCATCGTAAGCGAACGTACGCTTCGTTTGCTCGTCAACCGAACCGTTTACGCTTCGTTTCCACGTTCGTCGATGACAAATGCATCGTTCGAACAATTCGTACGTTCGATCGTAGCAGATCGCGAACATTGGATTGCTTCGTCGATGATTCCGCAGCTGATCGATCGAATTTTCATCGAACTTTGGGAAATTCACGTGGAAGAAAAATATATGGTAACTATAGAGAACGTGCGTGTATGTGTCGCCTCTTAGTTGTAAAGAAAACTCGTTTAAAAAAGCCATTCCTTTAAAATGAATGACATAAACGAAAATCGAGGAATGTTTATTGGCACTTAGATTTTCTTTTACAGAGGCGACCATCTTCTAGCATTATTAATGGCTATTTAGAAGGGGAAAATTCCATTCTTAAATTCTATACTGCGGCATTCTCGTCGGTACGTAAAACAGTTTCCAATGAAAAATCCAAATTTTTCAATTTCCCCGTTTACAGCGTTTCCTACGAGCATCCTCGAAACATACTAAGGCTAACAAATTACCGTCGAATAACGACGACTGGGCTGAAGTTTAGAACTTTCATATTGAAATCCGAATGATATTTGCCCTTAAAAGCGACGTTGAAGATGATTCAGATTTTAGTCGATATCTGTGGCTTCGTCTCGGAGATGTTACAGATAAACAAGAAGCACCTTGTTAGTTAACTCACCTCGAAGTTGCTTGATCACAATAAACGCGTCTACCCTTTCGTACGACGATTTCAATGGAAACATAAATCCATGATATTCCACGCTGAGTAAAGGAACCAGCCTCTGTGTTTTGATATTTCGTCGTCGACCGACGTGGCACCGACCCGCGGTACAAAAATCAATAGCATTTACCTCTATAACGCTGCATGACTGGACAACTAGTTTATCGTTGACGATTCGGAATTGTATTTTGTCGTGTTTTGCAATTTCAGCTTCGGTGGAAGAGCGCGATTTAAAACGAAAAATCTGCGACCGAACGAATTTCTCTAAACTTGACGCAACTTTGACATATCTTTGACGATGAATCGTTGACAAATAGCATGATCGTTACACGTTAGAACCATTGGATTCTCTGACAACGATGCAACAGCGGTAAATAATTTTAAGAAGAACGTCGCATTACCAAGCTTCTATCGTCTTACTTCGACGAGTATCACGCAGCTTTCAAATTCGATGACGATTCTTCGCGCCGAGTTGGCGAATCGCCGATCCTTCGCGAAAATTCATCTTTTTATTAAACCGTCGACTAATATTTCTTCTTTGGAACGATAAGGAAAGAGACAGGAGTTGAACGAGTTGGATGAAACTCGAAAATCAAAGTTTAAAAGCGGTTCGTGAAAGAGGGGGGACGGTCACGGGATTCTAACAAAGTCTGGAAAGAAGTTGCTCGCACGAAGGTTCGTTTAACCTCGTGCTCACCGAACAAAATATATTTCGCGTCTAAATGAACGTTCGGTAGCTTATTCCCCTTTCGGTAGACGGACAATTTACAAAAGCGAACAAACTAATTAAAATCGTCGTTCCGTTAATACCAATCCGCCGATGCTCGACTCGTCGGGATCCGTTCAATTTCGGATTCGACGTCGATATTCGTATGCGCTAAAGTTAAACGATCGAGCGACTTGTAGCATAACGACGAATAGATCTTCGATCAGTTAGCGTTTGTCCATCGAGTTTCGTTACAAACTCGTTGAATTCCACGATGGAGAACCGCTTCTGATTTCTCAGCAAAGGTCAAAGAACGCCTACAATAGAGAACCGCGTTATATTCCGGTGACGTAGCAGGCCGCAGATCCGGTCATTTTCCTCTCTTTCTCCCTCTTTCTCTCTGTCTATTAGTCGCGACCACGGACAGGCTGACTCAGCCCATAAATAATTTTACGCTTTCCATTCGACCTCCGAGGCCATGTGCTTCGGAAATTTTACCTTTCACCCTTTGACCGTTCGGTACGACGCCGGAAAAAGAGCTCCGCGACTATCGCGAGAACCTAACTACGCGCGTCCCGCTAAAGGTTCGAAAGACGGACGATTCGATTTAAACGAAGTTCAATTTTGTCGCGAGAGGTTTTCTCGTCCATCGGGGAAATTTTCTTCTCCGTTACGAAGCAACCATGCGACTCGGTTTTTCAGGCATCCGTCTATCTAGCAATAATCTACGTTGACGGAAAAAGAGAATCTATCTACTTACTTAAACTTTTCGCCACGAACCGGCACTCGAGAAATACTCTAAAAGAATTTTCAAAGTTGTCAATCCTTCGCCTATAACTTAGTATTAAATATTAAATATTAAACGACGTATGCCTTTTATCGCGATCGAAAGAAATTGTATTTTAAAGTTTCAAGGGATCGTTTCTCGGTTGTTGGCATAGCTAAATTTATAATTCAAAGGCCAGGCCCGAAGAAAGAAGCGTACGATGGCGTCGAGTTGAAAACGACTGGTCCAAGGACACTCGTATTCCCCGTAGAAGGGTAACCCTAATTTCCTGCTGCATTTATCCGACAGCTGTTTGTGCCTCGGAATTGCTTCTGCATCATTTAAAATTACCGGGGCCGGCTGTCGACCCGGCTCGCGTTTCATCTCGCTCGCGCCATTCCCGCCCCTATTGTTCGTGAAAACGTCCTCTACGTGCGAAGCGCGTTATCCAGCCGCCTTTTAACTCTTTCATCGATCAATGACTGAGCCGGTGAACCAGGCTGTTAAAAATTCTCCGTAGATCGCGTTTCATTCGTTCGCAGAAACGCGAAATTTATCTTCGCCTGTTCGTCCCGGCAATTTCTTTAATTTTGTAAGACCACTAAATCGATTCTTAATCGTAACGTACGATCGTTCGCGTTAACGTTCGAGACAGGAAAAAGAATGGTAAATTGGAAATTGGCGAGAAGGTAAGAAAGAAGATAAAGAACGAAAGGAAGAGAAACGAATAGAAAGATGTGGTTCGTGTGCCGCGCTGTTAAAAATAGGCGACAATCTTGACTGTCTCGTACGCTTTCAACGATATTTTACACGTGTTTACTCTGAAACTTCATATTTCTTCTCGTAGGTGGTAAAACACGAAACTCGGCTAACATAATGATTCCACGCGTAAAGAATTCCGGATATTCGACCCTCCAAGCTGGTCCTCCGAGTCAAGCATATGGCGTCGTTCGCGTCAGATGTCATACGACGGATAACGAACGATCGCTAACGATCAACGGCTCACCGACTGATCGGATTCGCGCTATTATTGCTCGGCTAATTCGAAGAGCTAAAAGGGGAATAGTAAAATCGACCGGGAAAGGAAAGACGACGATGTAGTGACGCCACGAGGCTATATCGAACGTTGCTCGATTGCCCGGTCTCTGTTAGACGTAGATGCTGCGATTATAGGTTTATTGTTCTGCTTAGGACACGCGCACGTGACGGACTTCAACATCGCAACGGTATTGGAGGATGGAGAATTGGCTACGTCGATGTCCGGAACAAAACCGTACATAGGTATGAATCGATTATACGTATTCCGATCGATAGATGGATTCGGTTAATCAAACGTGGTAAAACGCGACGATGAATAATTCGTGGCGAACTCTACGAACTACGAACGACCGAGATAACGATTTTTCTATCGTCGTTATCTTCGTGTCGCTTGGATAATATTTCTTCGAACGTTATTCCGAGACAGCTCCGGAAATTTACATGTGTTCCTGCGAGGAATACGGCGTTCTTGGCTACGGTTTTGCCGTAGACTGGTGGAGCCTGGGAATTCTTGCTTGGGAAACTCTCGCGGGAGAACGTCCTTACCCTCTCTGCTCCACTACGACGCACAGAGAGGCTTTGCAGATCATGCAGGTAAAATTGCCGATCAAATCTTTCCTTCTCTCTGCCTCGTCCTTTGGTATCCGTTCTTTAACACCGCGAAATATCATTGTTCCGTGGTGTTGCGCTTCTTCTCTTCTGAAATTTATACATACGCGAAATAAATCGTATTTTCGACGCTTCTCCGTGTCGAACGTCGCCTCGTCTTGAAAAGAGAAAATGTTTGTCGGATCGAAACTATTCGCGTTCCTTTAAAAACAAACGCGTTTGCGAAAACGACTACGTTCGAAAGTGATTAAAAGGAAAAACTTGAAACGTTATTCCGTTGTACGTTGATATTCGATAAGCTTCTCAGCCCGAGTATATCGAGCATACGTTGAAACGAAAGGAACTTTCTTCAGAAAGAAAGACCGACGCCCGTTGACTGGAGCTCCGCGATCTGCGAGCTTCTGAACAGACTGTTAGTCGTGGCACCAGGCGCGCGAATATCGACGCTCAAGGAGCTGAAGCAAGTGAACGCGATGAGGGAACTCGACTTTGACAAAGTGTTGAACAAGCAGATCAAACCCTCGTTCACGCCGCCGAAAGATCACCTGAACTGCGATCCGACGTTCGAGCTGGAGGAGATGATCATCGAGACGAAGCCGTTGCACAAGAAGAAGAAGCGTCTGGCGAAACAAAGGTAAGCGTGTCGCAAAGAAGGTTGATCGTCGGATTCTAGTCGATGTCGCGCGATCGTGCCCCTTGCCGAAAGGAGATTAACTTCAAGAATATCGATCACGGTGTGTGTCTCTTACTGCGTTCCAATATTCGTCTTTTTTTATTGGAAATCGATCATTTTCGCAGCAGATCCCTCGCGACAATGTTTATTTCGGTAACGGTAACAACGGTTCTCGCAGAACTCTATTAGAATAGTATTAATGCCTCGTAGTAATGTTACCGACGATAGTAATAGTGGTAATCGAAATAATAATCCCTCGTAACCACATTGATCGTTCACAAATCCATTTCCAGTTTCACTCTAAAATCTCTTCTCCGGTTGTAATTACGATTGTAATTCGCTGGAACCAAATTCGCTCGAAACGAACGAACGAGCGCGATATCCTTAAATTCGATCCGCGTTGTCGTATCGACTCGTTCTCGATTCGATCGAATTAATTATTGTCCCGTGGTTTCGATTCTTACGTAACAAAATATTTTACCGAAGCGAGATCGAACTGGTCCGAAACTGAAACGGTAGCGTGAACGCGTTTCTCCATTTACCGTCAACCGTTACGTTTATTTACAACCCGCGATTTTCCCAGTGTCGTTCGGTAAAGCCGCACGGTAAGCCGAACAGCGATTCGAAGCGATAAAAAGTTACTTTTTAGTCGCTTTTGGCCAATACGCTTACTTATCTTTACAACTGTGTCGAATTTTTCAGAAATAACTGACCGTACGTGTTCACACGTGTGTCGCTGAGCGTCAGATTTCCGGTTTCCGGTCACGGTCCGATTGCGCGGTCCAATAAACACGCGTATCGGCCGAAAGTCTAACGTATACAAATAAAATAATACACAGCAGTACGTAACAATATATAGCAAGACGCGATAGTGAGCGATAGAGAGCGGTTACCTTGCCCCTATACGCTGTCCTCCCAACTTACGCACAGTACGTACTTTCCTGTACGAAATTCACGATAAGCCGGACGATTCCTGTCGCCATTTATCGCAACAAGCAGAAACATCAAACGCGAAACGGTATCTCTTTTAGAAATTCGAGCAAACTGAAAATCGAGTAACAGGAAACGACCAAGAAATAATTCTTTATTAGCTAGAATCGCCGTTGTTGCGACACAAGTGCGTCGTGACAATGGCGAAAAAATCTGTCTCTGAACAATCTGAACCGATCGACGATAAACTCGTAATCGGACGGATCCGAACAAGTTCGATCTCGCTGGAGTAAAATATCTTTCCCAAGGATCGGTCCGATCGTGAATGCCTATAATCGAACGAACGAGATGATAGTTCGATAGCATTGACGACTTTCCGGTTGACGAATGGACCAGCAGAGTGCTTGTGATTTCTGACGTTTGGTGCACAGATCTCTGAAAGTCGACCATCTGCCCGAGGACACGGCGATCGGGCTCGCGGAAGGCGCCGGACCGAGCGTCGATTTCAGACGATTGGCATTCATCCCGGAGTACCGAGTGTATAATCGGGAACGCGAGATGGAGAGGCAGGAGAGGGAAAGGAAGGAGAAACAGTGGGAGGAGGATTTGAACACTGCCATGAAGGGTGCCGAAGAGAGACTGAAGTGAGTTAAGCCGGTCGTCTAATTACCGCACTACTCCGTCGCGATTGTCGTTTCTTTTTACTCTCCTAAGAGACGAAGGATGGAGGTAATTCCGAGGTAGTTAGGAGAGAATTTAATAAGAGGGATAAATGGGGTTTCGTGATTGAAGATGATGGCTCGTATAAGCCGCGGAGAGAAATAATCGCGTAGCAGAAAGACGAATTGCAACGTACACGTGGACCAGTTTAATTTTCGTTTATCGATTGAAATGGAAAAGAATGCCAGATTAGGTCTTGGGAGATTAGATATTATTACTTCCCTTCGTAATGTTATAAGAAAGACTAACAACGAATAATTCGTTGCGAAATTCTGCTTTTTTTTTTACAGTCTCGAGTTTTATAGTTTCGCTATGTGTCGATGAAGAGAAGAGAATGGTACATTTCGAATTAGTCATCGTGATCAGGGAGCTCGACTACCGTACAATGTTACCGAATAAACGATCGATGCTTGTGGCGATCTTTGCAAATTTAAAGTCGACATAGGAGGAAATGCATCGATCGAAAGCACCCTACATCTGCCTGTACCTCGGAAGTTTCGATTTCGCTTTCTACGATACATTTGGAACGTGGCCAGCTGCGAAAGGAGCGAAGCTTTCTGATGTACAAAGCTCGAACCGTTCGACCGATATGCTTTTCAATTTCGCGACACAAAAGCTGCTTTCCCTTTGTTTTTAAAATTGCAAGAATCATAACTCGGAAATCTGAAAAATTGTCCCTCTTATTCGAGAAAAATTAAGCGACGCTCCTTTCGCCGTGTTAACATTTCGTATCTTTTCGTATTTGTAATTATTCGAAGGACAATTTTCATTTGATAATTATAGGACGAAACAGGAGCCGGTACATCGAACCGGAAACCGACTGAGCGTCTCTACGACCAGCGTAAAGACACGCATAAACGCATCCCCTAGGCAAGGAAGACGCGCCAGCACCGCAACATCGTCGGATATCGACTACATCGATGCGAGTCCTGAACCTTCCACGTCGTAAATTTCTCCCGAACAATCTGTTGTGCGTGAAAAATAAACGCCGACGCGTATTCTCGGGAAGAACATTCTGCGACAAAGTGATCGTCGTTGGAAATCACATTCAGTTGCCGATTTGTAGCGTATCGAAGAATTTGAAAAGTTCTCGATCGTGGTAAATTGATCTAGTCGTCCGAACTATGGATTTGTTCGGTTCGATGACTGGTTAGAAAGTAACGTGATAATCGATAAGAGTAAGATGATCGCAGATCCAACTTTCCATCGTCTTTTCGTTTCGTTCTGATCTTCGTAGAAGAAACGATATACTCGAAGTTTATGATAAAATATAGAAAAGAATTACAAAGAAATCAACGTTTCTCTACAGATAAGATTTCTTTTTCGGAGAAACTTAACTCGTACCTCGAACGATTGATCTCACGCCTCTTCTTCGTCTCTCATAAGGAAAAGCGTATCGTTTATTTTTGTAAAGAACGAAAGAAGAAACACTCCCGACCAAAAGTAAAGCCTTTCAAGGACCATTTTGCCAAACCGAAAACTTAGCGCAAAGATATAAGCAGGTACTGGGGACATGGTCTTTCTTCTTCCTCGAACTCACCTTTCCCTTGGAAAGGGACAAATTTCGAGCAAACGCACGGTCCAAGAAATACTCGGAACAATCTTCGTACGACTCGCACGTTTTAATCCAAATCGTTTTAATCCATAGTTTCTACCTACGTACTGTTTAACTTCCCTCGTAGAATGTTACGGAAGTTCGTGTAGTCTCGATTCCCATAAATTTTATAACGTTAAATGAAGTTAACATCGTAAGATCGTAGCGATATACACACGAAGACTCGTATCGTTCGAATGTTTTAGCAATTTACGATTAACGTTACGAGGATCGCGCGTTGTTTCTCGATTCGTATCCTTGTCAAATGATACATACCTGCCACACCATTTCGCGTATACCTCGTGTCTTGTATAACTACAGATCAACGATCGCTCCTCTGATAATCAACCGACGAACACCAAGAACAATGTAATTTTATAAATAGTCGTTAAGAAAGAATCCTACGCTGTAACGTGAAATTAAACGATGATTGAACGATCGAACCACTCGAATCTTGTCTATCCCTGTTTTCTCGGCATGGTGTATCGATTATACAATCGCGACCAACGAAAATATTTTTCTCTTTGTTGGAACGATCAAACGAGGAAATACGATCGCTTCTCTTGGTACACGATCTCTCGTCGCACAGGGTACACGTTTGAAAAATGAATCGACGATAAGGAAAAATAAAGTGTGCGTTACGTCACGAGGTTCTCGACGCTGCTGGTAATTGGTATTTGACAGAAAGAAAGAATTCTCAATGGACATTTGATATTAAAGTAGAGCACGACCACCGAAGGAAGGAGTGTCAAATAATCGATAGAGGCAGCACCGTTCCGCGGAAAGGAAGAGAGCGAAAAGTGAAACAACAAAGCTAGTTTTACCACTTTCCGTTTTCGACGAAAGAGGCCTTTAGTCTACGACCAGTTTAAACAATCTGTAAAAAGCTGTGTTGTATAAATGCGAAAAGAACGATTCGAGTTCTTAATTTGTAGCGTTCAAATAAAAATAAGATCTTAAGAACGTTTATAGGAAGATAACGATAAGGAAAGATCGATACTGATAAATGTCGTGATCATAAGGGACAAACAATTACGTTTACTTGACAAGGTATTATGGGAAATACAGCGATAGAAAAGGTAAAAGTAAGTACGTGTTATCGGGACGAGATCGAAAGAAAAATTACAAAGCAAACATTAATCAAGATTAATTTGATTCGAGAGTGGAAAATTTTTATCGACAGTACGAACAGACTTCTTCTTTTTCCAATCGATGGATAAGGTGAAAATCCTGTAGAGTCGTCACAATCGACAAAATAACTTCACATTTTCTATTTATTTGTACATGTCTTTCCCGATAGTCACAAACCATTAGATTCGAGTTTAGAAAACGGGACAGATGAAATAAAGAAAAACGAAATTTCATCACTTTCTTGTTATTCAAAAATTTCATTTATTTATTATCTAATAAGAACTTCGAAAAAACAGTTTGACTAGCGGATTTTTTATATCGTATAACTGAGATAATCGTATAAAAAAAAAATCTCTGCTTCTCTTTCCATCTATTTGCGTACTAATGATTTCTATAAAAGCATTAGTAATAAAAGAATTATCAATAACGCTGGTAAAAATAATAATTGCCTACATGTATTTGTGTTTTAAGTATAATTAATCATATCTGTTAATATCACAAAAATATTGCCATTTTCTCGGCTACCACACTCACGTTATCGCTAGTTACCTCTCTTCATTATCCAATTTTTGGCAAAGCATATATACCTACAACGTACAGCAATATCAAAATATTCTTTCAGAAAAATAGAATATCTAATAAATACATAAACAAAAAGTATTGGCTTTACTTTCGTATGCCTCGCATGTTACCTACAGATTAGCTAAACTATATTTGTCAGTCTGTAATGTCAGATAAGCGTTATCAAGTGCTAGATATGCATCTTACATGATTGTTTATCTTCGTGTAATATATTTTACAAGAAAATGTTTAAATCCGCTATCTTTAGCGTTGAATATCTTTTATATGATCACAGTAAACGTAATTCGAATTATTAATTATTAATGATTATCATAAGCTTATCGATAAAAATAATAAACATGCAATTTTTATCGAGAAGTAGTTCACCCGTATAAATATAACACACACTTCAAATTTGGATTCAGTTGAGCAAATCTAGCTCGACTTCCGAACGAAC
Organism: Bombus impatiens; assembly: GCF_000188095.3. Taxonomy (NCBI): domain Eukaryota; kingdom Metazoa; phylum Arthropoda; class Insecta; order Hymenoptera; family Apidae; genus Bombus; species Bombus impatiens. Next base: position 669,468 of record NT_176796.1, on the reverse strand, counting down.
CACTAATTTTCGTATGAATTTTTATCCGATGCAAACTATCAAAAATAGGCTGTTATAAATTAGATATCTTAACGATAATTATACATACTTAATTTGTTATATACAACACGTACGATTATTTTGCACTTACTATGTATAGAAAATACATTATAAATTATTTATAAAGCTTTGTACACTTTGAACTTGTAGTCAACCATCAATTTACAGAGTTAGCAGTCGCTGACAGAGCAAACGCATTTATAAAAAAATATGCGTCGAATGCCGACAGAGATTGTACAATTACTTGGAATAGTAAGTATTATTCTAAGTAACTGCACATTTTCTAAAATGTATTCAACTGTTTTCTAAACCGAAGTCACGTCCGTGACTTCGATTCTAGATATTGGTTTAGCGGGTTCTACTACTATGAAATCGTTCACATTTCCGCTAGATTTCATCCCAATACATAGCTGTTGTAAATTTGCCATTATTGAATCAACCTGTATCGGTTGTTCCGATAAACTATTATTCTTTCTAAGTTTATTGAAGTGAAGATAACAAATCCCGCGATATCCTAGCCAGGTTATTTCATTTGGTTTTATACCACGCTCCAATAATGCATTTTTCAAATCACGTATTCTGGCACCAGATGAAATATTTGACAATTTTAAGGAAAATTCAACCTGAGATCTAGACTTCAGTCTTAGATTTTTACGACGTTGCTGCATATTCCTATCGTTTCTTTCCACTTTCTCCTAGAATATTGCAATAAATATATATGATATATGTATAATTTACTAATTAAATATATGTATACATCGATTACAAATATTTCTTACTTCTGCAACATCGGAAAATACATTATCGCCCCCTGATTTGAACTTATTGAATGCACGTTTTTTAGGAAAATGTGGTTTTACTTGTTTCCCTCTTTCTTCATTAACGTCGTCACCACTTGACGCAACTTTTTTTGTTTTGGAACGTCTCTTATTTTTTATGTAATGAGAACGATAAGACTTTTGTGTTTCTATGTCTGAATCCTCCTCCTTCAGAGTTACTATTTTGCCTTCTCTAAAAATAAAAAAAAAACACAGCAATTTAGTATATTTACGCGTAAACATATAGTATCAATTACATCTTTCAACGCGTACTTTTCATCCATTTCTTTTAATTGTTGTAATACCGGCATAGATTTAATTCTTCTTTCGCTAAGCATATGCCACATAATACAACTAGGCTTCTTTAACTTTGGATTTACTATTATTGTTTGAGTAGGTGTAACGATTATATCAACAGGTACATCGTATTCTTTAAATATTTCAGCTGGAAGACTATCAAAGACTTGACAGTCATGCACAGTCGTAATAACTATAGTATCCTGTGTGACTGCACCCATCCTCATCATCATAGCAAATTCTAAATCTGCAAATCCTTTGCCTTTACCAAGTCTGTATCCATCACGGCTTACACACACTGATCCCAATATCACAAGGTCTATCTGACGATAAATAAGGATAATGTATAAAACGATGAAAACAGATCTAACTAATAGCAAATTTCTGTTACAATAATAAATCATATACCTTTATTTTAGAATCTACGCCAAGTGGTTTACCAGCTTCCGTCAAGCCATGAATTTTTGATAATGTCCTCAATTCATTTTTCGAGCAACCGGCGATTGGTGTAACATGAAGAAACAAACCAGTTCTCAGTCTGGGAATTGGAACTAATATTTCCTTATTAGCTTCTAATGCTAAGAATCTTACAGGTTCTTGGGGTTTGTCTGGATTTATCTTTATAATTTTTGCCTCTTTGAAAACTTCCAAATCTGCCAAGCGCTGTGCTGCTTCGGCAGCACCTTTGAAATTCGGTATACGATCATAGACAGTAAGAGGAAAATTGACTAAATCATTCTTCATCAAATAATCCCATACTTTTTGACGAAAACTATGCTTAGTTACTTCCGGTGCTAAAAATTTATCACATTAATGATTTTTACAATATTACACATATTCATTCTTACTACTATTTCTCTAGAAATTAAGACTAACAATTCATGAATTCAAAGCAAAATTTATTATTTATGACTCAAATTAATGTGTCATAAATTCCTATTTCTAAAATCATTTAATATCGTTACTAATATGATGAAATTAAAACATATATATGTATAATAAATAAATATTTATAATACATCAAAGAATTACTCACGCAATTGTTCTTCAGTCATTTTCGTAAAATATTTTTAATGAACTTTCACCGAATATTGATTGTAAATTATAGTAACACTTTTTTTTTATAAAAACCTATATTGTAAAAATAGATTATATGATTTATCTGCAGTCCCTTTTATTCTTGTATTTATTTCTATGGAAAATCATGTCGGCAAACTTGTCGTAATGAAATCCACCAGAATTTTTTTGTACGTATGAAATTTCAACCTCACCGAAAAATTTCATGCATATACATTTCAACAAACGAATCTTATATAATTTTGTGAAACAGCAAAATAGGTTATCGTATTTGACATTTCCGATTACAGGGAAGAGAACAGATACAGCTGATATAACTACACAAACATGTCAGGCGCGAAACATTGGACTATCGTGAAGAAAGAATATTTATGCTTATCTGTCCTATTGTACAATGCACACAAAAAATTTGTGCACGATACATAAGTTGATAATTCCATTAACATATTGCCGTAATAAAAATGTTGAATGCAGTAAGTTTATAAAATAAACAAACCAATGTAGAATATATAAGCAAACTAGAGAAATTGTTTAAAATTACTAGCATTGTCCGTTAAGTTTAATATTCATGAAACGTTTATTACATACACTCGTACTGCGATAAAACACGAATTAAAACGATTTCAAATGGCAGGGTCGTACACACAACACATATATTACACTTCCTGGGCACCATTTATAAATTGCTTAATATTAACTTAATATTAATATTTTCAATGAAAAATCGAAATATATAAATTATACTTTTTTTAATAATCTTGTTGTACAGTATAATTAGAAATACATTTATATATTTTTTGTTTTGTTTTTCATTAAATTTCCATAATAATTTTCTAGTTTGATACATTACTGGCGCATGACGATAAGAGTAAAATAGACTAGACAACTAGGGTCCATCGTGAAAAATGGCTCTACTCGCGAGGAACTTCTGCAAAGTATTTTCACAGGTAATGTAAACGTTCAATTAAACTATCACGATTTCTCCTTTTACAAGATCAATGACATTTTATAATATTACAACTATATCAAAATATCGTTGAATATTGTTCATTCATTTAATTAGTTACCAATGACTATTGCAAGGACATTTCATGCAAAATACATAACTTCTCTCAAAGATACCTGAAGATATTTTTTAATGGTAAATGCAATTTGAAAAACTAAATAGGTAGCTTGTAGGTGGAAAATATTAAGATAAATGGACTAGTTCGAAATCCAATTCACAAAGTCGGCTAAATGATTGACTTTAATAACCGTGTTATTTAATCACTACGTTCACGTCTATATTGTTATAAATATAACTTCTCAATGGAATATATGTACCTTAATTACACGGAGATAACAAATTTTGTTTGCATCATTAAATTATATTCATCTGACTTTGTTTATACCTTTTATTGATTACAGCATAAAATATTATTTACAGACTGCTCAAAAAGGAGCTGTCAGATGTTTGCATGTAGGAACAGTACATCGACAAGAATCTGTATGTATTAAATAACCTTTCAAAAATGTTTATCGTATGTATACAATATTAATAATCTTTTCTTTTAGGTAGTTGAACAGGAGGGAAAGGTGAAATGCACGCTTATACCAGGAGACGGTGTAGGGCCAGAATTAGTAGTGTCCGTTCAAAGTGTTTTCAAAGCTGCAAATGTGCCGGTTGAATTTGAACCTTATTTTCTCTCAGAAGTAAATCCAACTCTAAGTGCACCCCTTGAACAAGTATCCAGTAGTATTGCAAGAAATCGAGTATGCCTGAAGGTAATTTTATATTTGATACATTAATAAAAATATTAGTAATTAATGGTAACAGAGATATAGGTTTTAATATCAATTATGTTTCACAGGGTATTTTAGCAACACCGGATCATTCTATGACTGGGGAACTTCAAACTCTGAACATGAAATTACGTAAAAGTTTAGATTTATACTCAAATGTTGTACATGTAAAATCTTTGCCCGGTGTTATGTGCCGGCATAAAAATGTAGATTGTATTATTATTAGAGAACAAACAGAAGGAGAATATTCTGCATTAGAACATGAATCTGTAAAGGGAGTAGTGGAATGTTTAAAAATAGTAACTGCAGTTAAAAGCCAAAGGATTGCAAAATTTGCATTTGATTATGCAGTGAAACATAATCGTAAGAAAGTCACTTGTGTTCACAAAGCTAATATCATGAAGCTTGGTGATGGTCTTTTCTTAAAATCATGCCAAGAAATTGCTAAGATGTATCCTAGGTAATTATAAACATCTTTCACTTCATAAATTATCATTAATCACTTATAATTGTCATATGTTCAATCCAACTTTAGAATTACATTTGAAACAATGATTGTGGATAATTGTACGATGCAAATGGTATCTAATCCACATCAGTTTGATGTAATGGTACTACCAAATTTATATGGTAATATCTTGGACAATGTGGCATCTGGACTGGTTGGTGGTGCCGGGGTGGTTGCAGGTGCTAGTTATAGCCCCGAGTGTGTTGTCTTTGAACCGGTAAGGTCATGGGTATAACATGTAGAAATGATTAAATTTAAGAAAAATTAGAGGTATTGTGAAATTTGGTTCATTATGTAGGGTGCAAGACACACATATTCAGAAGCTGTTGGTAAAAACGTTGCAAATCCTACTGCCATGCTTTTGTGTGCTGTTAAACTTCTGCGCCACGTGAATTTAAAACGTTACAGTGAACAAATTAAGGATGCATTAAATCGTGTTTTAAATGATGGAAAAGTATTGACAAAGGACTTGGGTGGACAAAGTTCTACAACAGACTTTACAACTGCTGTAATAAACTGCCTTCGTTAATTTTTAATCCATATTAAATTTGAAAAGACCTGTGTAAAATAGAATCACATACAATAGGGGCATTGTGCTCATTTCATGTTGTCAGAAGTATTTAATATAACTATGTTAAATTGCATAGTATTACCTCATCGCAAATTTTATGTAACTTAACTGCTTTGGATATAAGTTAGAATCTTATTTAGAGAGGGTTATATGTTATAAATAGAAAAGTATAACATTTTTGTGTCGACACTATATTTATAACTGAGATTGTGTTTGTGAACAGGTAATGCCAGTTGTATGATAATAGTGTAATACTCAAATTGTACATTAATAAATTATACTACCTCATATTACTTTTATGCATTTTACAATATAGCCTTATTATGTATCTTTATTTGCATTACTTTATGTAGGCAAGATATAGAAATTTATAATATCGCGCACGTAGAAGAAACAAAAAGATGTTAATTTAATGTTTACAAATTAATTCTGGTAATATTAAGATCATCACAGTTAAGTACATTAAGCCCATATATATCTTTCGAGTAAAAAGTTTTACGCTAAAAAATGGCCCATGTATGAAATTTTCATTTTTCGTTCATATGTTAATCAGTATTAAAGTCACATTTCTCTTTTACATATAGTAAGAGTCACGTAAAGGAACTGTCAAAAAACACGTGCCTCGATGGACACCGAGCACCATGCAATAGAATTTATTCGTCAAGATATCGTAAAAAATCATCTTCAAGTTACAGCTGTAATACAAGTAAATATTATTTAAAACAAAAGCTTTTTTGTAGTAGTCACAGCATAACCTGATTTGTAATATCATAACATCAGATAATATCAATGAGATATATATATATATATACACCTATAACATTGACAAATTCGTCGTAATTATGTTTATGTTTGTAATTACCATCAAATTAATTATAAATAATTCATTGATACAAATTTTTACTGTAATATGCTAACAATAACATTATTTGAGGTTAAATAAAAGGCCAGTTATGGCTATATTTTTATTGTAATTTAATTAAGAAAATTCATTGATTAATATGAATTTTTCAGGATATCCAACAATGTATTGGCCCTTTGGAATTACTTAATAAATTAAATGCAGAAGGTAGAGCAAATATAGCAGCTTTAAAGTCATGTATAGATAAATTAATATCACTAGCAGAGAGAGAATCCTCGGAGAAAAAGAAAGTAGAATTGCTGGCAGAGGTAGATACTTACAGGCAGCAACTCAATACTTCTTTAGCTGCATTTCGTAAAGCCAATGTTGTTAGCGTATGTGTGATAGATAAGCTCGCTAAAAAAGAACTGCTCTCCATGTCTAAGGAGCAGCAAGAAATGCTTTCCATACCCGAAGAGGAGCAAGCTGCTATTCGTAGGAGGCATGACAAGCGAAATCTAGCAAATACATCGAGTCAACTTTCTGACAAACTTTTAAGTATATCTAGACATTTAGCTGAAACGACTCAAAAAAGTGCGGATACATTGGATACACTGAGTATGTAGTTTATTTCTTTCAATGTATTTTAAGTATTAAGATATAATTTTTAATTCACATTACTTTAAACCTCTTTAGTAATATCATCGGATAAAGTTACCACTACCAAAGACGAGTTAGAACATCAACAACAAGTTATAGTTCAATCTGGAAAACTTTTAGGCAAATACGGTAGAAGGGAAGTCACCGATAAAGCTTTAGTAACATTGGCATTTGCATTTTTCCTTGCCTGCGTTTTTTACATTTTACAGAAAAGAATATTTTGAAAGTACGAACTATTGTACATAGGAAAGCGAAGATATATATCTTTCATGGGGAAAGAGAAAAGTTGTCTCTTCTGAAGTATTGTTGAATTATTAATAACTTTATGTATAATTATGTATAACGTTGTTATCCAACTTTTGGGGAAGCTGTTTTGTAACTGCACTATTTTATCATGCAAATAGGAATATTTATGAAACAGAAAACTTTTCAAGCTACCTTCTTTTTTAGTATTAGCATAACTTGGAAATTTCAATGTATACATATATGTCATCACCAGAACTGATTAAATATTGCCAGCTGTTTTTGAATTACACTATCCTGCAATGAAAATATATTATAAAAGCTTGAAACCAATATTTCTGTGATATGTTTTATGAAATTAAGCAGCGAACATTATATAGTTGACTGTACATTTTTACAAATACTCATAAATTCTTCCTGAGATATAACTCCATCCTTATCAACATCCATCTTTTCGAAAACTTTGTCCACGTGTCTGTTTGCCATCCGTTGAATAATCTGTCCGTTATGTAGCATCTCATAAATTGCGGACATTATAACTAGCATTTCCTTTCTTGTGATATAGCCGTCTCCGTTTAAGTCATAAAATCTAATGAGAGGTAAAAGTAGAAAGTAGCATTAAATCTGTCGTAAACTATATTAATCCGACTGAATGATCACCTGAAAATCCAGGAGAGTTTTTGATCTACGTCACCATTAATAATCAAAGCAACTTCATTAAGGAGATCCGCGAAGCTAACGATACCATCCCTATCCTTATCAAAAGCGTTAAAAACGATTTGCGCGTATTTCGCCGGGTCTCCTAAAGGAAATAGTTTTGCGTACGCTGGTTTCAGATCGTTCGTGGTTACGGCCCCTTTCGGACAATGCTGTTTAAAGACTCGATACAGCTTTCGTATCTCATCCTTCGAAAATCCCGTTTGGTACGTTAAATAAGAGAGCCGTTCCGGAAATATGTACAGCGGTTGTTTCTCATCGTCTTGCATGTTCTCTACGAAAACGCAGTGAGGTTGAACACTCGTCGAAGTTTCTAAAAGTATTGAAAATACTCTTATACGATAATTTTTCTACTCTGTTAAAATTGTGATTGGTATTCTAATATCAAAGTGTCAACGAGGTAACAGTGCCGCGATGTAATCAATCGAAGTATTTTCTATACATAAATTTACGTCGAGAAATTATTAACTTTATATCGCGCTTCTTTATCGTATGTCCAAATTTTCAATGACATACCAGTTATCTTTCGGATACTCCTCTTCATCTTCTTGAAGCTCCGTTGCATTTTTAACGAGAGGCTTATACGATCTCTAATCTGCTCGATACTCTTATTATCAATATTGAGACTATTAGACATTATCGTGATACGAATATGGTCGTTAAAAATTTCTAGGATAGAAAAAATGTTTGCAATGAGGAAAAAGAGATTTGTTTATTTCAGAATGAAGATAGATGTATTACTTGGCCTACTAAATCTTTAATAGCTTCCATATCAACTACAGAGATGACTTGAAAGGGAGGAAAAATTGCCCGATTAATGAAATTCACGAGAAAATCAAAATGCAGAAGCTTTCTCGATCAGAAGTAAAACAGAACTGACGCACATAGTGCAACTGAGTTAACAGGAGTTGGTTCGAGGAAACTGCTGTTCAAAATATTTAGACAATTTGGCATATCAATAGCTCTAAACCTAATAAATGAATCGCGAATTCTTCGAACATTGCGTTAAAAATAATTCTTAACCATTAATGGTTGCACCGACTGTATCGCCGGATTATGTTATTGTAGAAATTCAAAAGTGCAGATTACGGCAATGATACTCTAGGATTCGAACTCGAAAGAGTAACATCTATCTCCTATCCTAAACGCAACAAAATGTAATTCATTTACGAAAAATGATGTGTACATTGGATCATCGAACACATCCTATTTCTCTCTGTCTTATGTCTTATTATAGAAGCTATTTATTCATGTATATTCAAGCGTGCATTACGCGCGGAATACTAATGAACGAACATGCATAAAATACACCTTATTCCACTCAACATTCACGTTTTGTGATTCATCTATTCCTATGGAAAGGTATACTTTTCTTGTCAGCGAAATAGAATCATCTAAGAAGGAAATACGCGGAAATACGGAATAGACGCGTAATTTATCATTCGCGTAAAAAATTAAACGCACTTAATTTATCAAAATACAATTGACGTAATCAGATACGGTTCACCGTGACCCGCATTCGTTTATCGTTTGTTCTAATTTAGAAAATCGGTAACAAGCGCGAAAGTTGAATCAGACTCGCTCGGAGACGAGGAAACCATTCGAGGGTCACGAATTTCTTAGCGCAAAACTTGAGCGTACTTACTTTCTCTGCCAAATGCTATTAATAGATCGACAGCTTGGAAACCAGCTATTACGGTAATAGGAAATAGTAACGGCTAGTCATGGTGAACCTTAATAAGAACGATTACGTGCAACTCGGTTCAGTCAAAGAACTACGTGTTTGCATGGTAATTTGCTATCTATCAGGGGCAACCGATGCACTTCAAAACTGTCACATGCGACTAAACTACCATTTCTTTATTAATAGAATAATGATTATTGTTTTTCTCGAATATATTAAGATTATTACAAGAATATGCATATAAATATATTAGTGCATTTCTATCAATGTACCTATGCCATTGTACTTGTATCAATATTATATCAATATTGTACTCAAAAGCGTTAACCTTGACATAGGAACACAGCAAATGTAGGACAGTTCACAATCAACGAAATTATCATCTGGTCTGTAATATAATCTCAGTACAGTTTCACGAACGAGTCAATGATAAGCTTATAACGTCTTCGTGGAATAATTGTGCCTAATTAACAAGTTGGAACAAATAAACGGACGCAATAATAGATCGATTTTTAATGATTCTTTTATAATGGTAATTTAAATATTGAGTGCCTGTACTTAGAGAAATGTGCAATTGCATTTGCTGCGCATTGACATTCCACGTAAACGAGTATCTATAATTAGTCGGTATCCCTTATATCATCTCGTATTTTATTGTGAAAGAATTTGTACACACGTAGAATACGAAAAAAGATGATACGAGCCGTGAATGCGAAATTTGTTGTCATTCACATCAAACAATAAGCAGATAAAGCCTTCTCCAAGTTCAATGCGACGGTAAGACGTATGTCGTTTGTATACGAAAATTCTATGGTGACATGAACTAATCAGTGAAAAATAATATTTTCGATAAATCATGACGCGATAAGTATAATCTTTACTTTGACATTTGCTTTTCTCACGCGAAAGATTAGAAACGTTAGTAAAACGAAAACTTCGTTAAATTTGAATACAACTTTTTAAAGCAACGAATTTGGTCCAATTGCTTCGTTTGAAAAATAGGAAAAAAAAAATCAAACGAAATTCGTCAATTTCTGTGGACAGTATAATATGAAACAATGAGAAGTAAATGTGTAAATGTATACGTGTTTACAAGTATACCATCCAATATATTTTTTTGCCGGGTGGTAGGATCGTGTTGGTCTATAAAACAGCAGCAAGCATCCAGCATCACTTCATTGCGAGAGTGTACTTCTTACCGCGAGTACAGCTCAAATTCTTTCGTAAGTCTGAAAAAAAAAAAAAAAGAAAAGAAAAATGTAAATAGTTGGATATTGCGTAAAAATAAATTCTTGCCGGTTCAGTCAATTACGTTTGAACAGCGAAGAAAAGTTGAAGGAGGAAGTGTCGCTAATCAATTTGTTCAGAAAGTGTGAATTTCGAAAGTAAAAATACAAGACTACCGAATACACATTATACGTGGTAATTGTTTGTCATTTAACTTTTTAAGATGAGAATCCATAGCACCGATCCTATGTTCTCCATTAGTACGTATTCGCGTATATGTTCACTCATTTATATTCTTTCCAGATATCCGTTAGCCCTTAAAGCGAAGAATCTCGAAATAGCGCAAACAAAATGAAAATTTTGTTCGTATTTTTATTGTTGATTGCCGCTGGGTCTGCAGCCCCTTGGGTTGAAATTCTTTTCGGTAAACAACCAGATTATGATTATCAACTACCAGCGAGTTACAAGAATCAACAATACAGACGGCGACAAGGGAAAGGAGGGAAGGAAAGGTGGAAAGAGATTTGTAGGACGATAAATCCCAATCCTTACGCATTTCCGGGTCAAGTTCCCTATCCTTCTGCACCAGTTTGTCCTTGGTAACCAGATAAATTCGTTCAACGAAGGTATGAAGCACGAACGATTGAACTACATCATATACAAATCCATTAAAAATATGAATTTATTGTAACAATATATCAGGGAATACGAAGATATTCACTGGTTATGAGTATTTCAGTCGGTATACAAGTTTACTATGTATAACCAATGACATGAAAGTACGCAGTCGTATATACCTGCCGGTATAAATTATATATCAAGGGATTCTGTTAACGATACTTTTTTGTACATTAATCGTATGCGTTAGTACATCTTCCTTTGTATTATGTCCACATGATTAGTTGTTGTTATTACGCTATGTAAAACTAAATGTCATTGATTTACCGCCTTTGTATATTACAGTACAACAAGCTCTCTTTCTCCTTTCTATTTTACGTAGAAAAATAAATCATTTATATCTCACAAGAATCATCGCTGTATTAAAGTAACTTAAATCTTACGTTCCATTTAAGAAATGCATTATATATTATAATTATCACTATCGATGAGCTTATATACGTTATCTATATATTACATATTATGTACAAATAAAATCACAGTATTACTGTAGCACGCAAGTTCGGTCATAAAAATCTCGATGTCTGGTCAAAATGTTTTCCCCAGAATAAATCTGCGATACATTAAAAAAATTTGTACAATGCGTGCAACTTTGTAACGTGACACGATGAAATGGAAAACAATCATTTCCAAACTTGTATTAATCCATCTGTACTACCAGTAAGAATACACGTGTTAGACATAGCTACGGCGGAAATAGTGTCGTGATGTCCAGATGGTGGAGTTTCTGGACCTTGGCCACCTTCTTCGGAGTTTCTTGTTCTAATACTGCTTCCTCCTCCGGATGATGGAGTTGGACCACCTCCGGCTAAGACTTCTTGAACGACATTGGTTCCATCAATTAAACGTTGTCTGTAAAATGTGAAAATATATGTAAATCATATTCCATTAGTCATAATATGTAAACAGTGTTATTTTAAACAAATTCTATTACAAATACTAACTCATATGCCAATGAATTTGGAGGAGTGACATCATTAGCAGCAGGCAATGCAACATACGATTCGTTGGGTGTGTTTAAGTCCCAAAAACGCAATCTCATATCAGTACCACCAGCTAACAAGAAGCCTGAGCGATCGATACATCCAGAATACATTGCACATACACTATGACCACCTTGCGAGTGACTAAGTGGAGGTGCACTTGACGCCCAGAGAACCATTTGACGAAAATCAGTTTCGAGATTCCACATTGAAATTTCGTTGTTTCCTTGAACAGCCGAAATAATCCAGGAATGTTCTGTGGGATGAGTAATTACCTTCCTCACCCTTGCATCTAAAATCAATTAGATTTTATAAAGTTCGAGAATTATTTGATGCAATACATTTTATTCTATACGAATTTAAAACAATAGTAAATTTACTTGTAGGGTGTTTAATACTGGTTATTGGTAACTGAAACCGCAAGTCCCAGCAAGTATGTACGCCAGAACTTGTACCAAGGGTCAACCATTGTTGATAATTGTTTACACAAAATGAGGTAATTACTCCATGTTTTAGGTCATTTTCTAAACGCCATGTTGTACCAGGACACCTTAAATCCCACCCTACCAATGAACCATAAAGTGATGCATAAACAAGGACTGATTGTGAACCAGAGTCTAAATACTGTAAATCAACTGCACATCCCTCTTCCTAAATACAATAATTCAAGGTTCCAGTATTAATTTATTTAAAAATCCGAAAATATACAGTAAGTAACGTATAATCACCTGAAGATCTAACTGTCTGGTACCGATAACGCTCATTTTACTAGAATTTGATTCAATTCGTAAAACAAATACAGTGCCTGATTGGCTAGCAGAACTTGCTAATGATTGTCCCTGATCACATATAGCTAAGCCAACTAGAGGACCACCTCTATGCATGTAAGTTTGCCTAATGGAATTAAAATACAAGATACATTACACTTAGTCTGATAGCACATTATGTAAAGTTCTTACCTAGAACGATTAGCGATATTTCGACCTTCCATTCTACTTGCATCCCATATCTTTATGCATCCATCTGCAGAGCTACTGGCAAATAAACTAGTATCCGGTATAGAAACTAGCCTATTTACTGCAGCTCTATGTTCATGGAGATGTGCAATTGGTACCCCTCTAGGTCTCCATCCACTTGGTAATAATCTTGAACCTTTTTTTAATCAAAAATAGTTATAGTACCGATACTGCGCTTGAAATATATATTTCTATAATTATTAATTACCAGCTTGCCACGCAATGTTATCAGCCCAATGCTGTGCTCTTAACGCTGCAGCATGTTGTTCTTGTTTTCTGTACGTTAGTTGTCTTACTTCTAATCTACAAGGTGCACACCTGTCTACAAAATTACATTAAATTTTCTGTATGTCTTGTAGCAAAAAATAAATAAATAAATAAGTAATACTTTAACGTCCAAAAGTATTTTTGAAAACACATACATTGAATATATGAACGTTCATGAAGAGAATGGTCATTTATACTATTCATGTCAGATAAACTATGTTGTGGTGATAAGTGGATATCCCCTCCATGTAAACTTTGACTAGGACTTCCATTACTTCCTGTCATATCTGACATTTTAACAGTGTGCTATATTATAAAAAAGATTTACTACAATTCTATAAAAATTTAATTATGGACATAGATCATATGTTTCTAATTACCTGAACATTGTCTTGAGCTGCGAACATTGTACGCCATTCTTGATTCATTGTTGCATATGTGCCAACACTATCTGATGTTCTACGATCTAATCGTTTAAATGGCGGAAGACCTAGATCACCTTTTGTATCAGGATATAATATTACTATGTGATGTCGTATCTTGTCCTTCATAGTATTTAATTCTAATTTTCCATCTATCGATTTAGCTGTACTTAGCTTCGCATCCATCGAATTTCTATACTTATTGATTTTCATTAAATGTGGTTTCATTATTAATAATTGGTCTTCAACAGTTTCAGTCATTGACTCCGAACTCAAACGTCTGAAAAGCTAAGAAGCATCGATTAGATTTCTTGAAAATTGCAAAACATATTTACAAAGAAGATCTTTGGCTTACATTCCGTAATGAAGTACTCATTTCACTATATTGTGGTACTATTCCTGTTACTGCTTTAGCTCGAGCAGTTTGTCTTTGTTCAAGAACTTGAAATAGTTCCTCCACATCGTTGTATTTTACAAGGGAATCATAAACAATTCTTGGTATAGGAGATACCAAGGCTTCTAATAACAAAACTTCTTTTTCTATTTGAATTAATGGATGTTTTAAGTAGGGCTGTATTATTGACTGAACTTTGCACTGAACATCTACCAAGTTAAGTGTTCTTGCCGCTGTAGATATGAAACCAACAGTCGCATGTCTTATCCATAAATTTGGATGCACCTACAAAGAAGTTTAAATTCAAGATATTGAATAGGAAAAATTGCAATCCTATAATTATTAGTATTGCTAAAACATAACTTACTAAAAAGACCATGGTTTCATATAAAAGTTGATAAAGAGCAGACTTGTGTAAGAGACCTAATTCTGTGAGAGTTGCCATTGCACTAATAGCCTTTGTGGTTACGAATTCCTCAGGATCTGCTAGTCCTTGTTGAAGAAGAGGCATAAGAATAGGACTACTATGCCAACCAACATAAGCAGCGACACCAACAATACATTCGAAAAATGAACCTCTTAACTCTTTGTCTTCCTTATCATTTAAGAAAGTAATTACATGACTAAGCAAAATATCATTGGCCTTTTGTTTTCCAAAAAATACACATAGTTTATTTATTCCACTTTCCATTAATGTTTGTTTTACTAAATTCTGAGGATCCGTTAATAGCATGGACACAGATTGTTGCACCTAATAATTATATATATTTTAATATATATATCCTACATAAATATTGTTAAAAATAATTTTATTAATTACCATTTCGTGCAAAGTTTGAAGCTCACTATCATAACTTGGTTTTGGACCTTCTTTGTTACCTAAGTTGGATAAATGAGCATTTTCTAAATAACGTAATGCAATGTGTGCTAAATGTGCAATATTTTCTGCGTAAGCGGCTCTAACAATTACAGCTTCATCTTGTGTGATATGTGCTAAACCAGGTAAAATATATTCTGGAAAGATGTTCACATCTGATGGTGGAATTGATTTTACAAGATGCAAACATTTTGTCAAAGTGTGTATTGCTGATACCCGTACACGTGGAGCAGGATCATGAACTAAATGAAACTGTACAATATATTAGATAAACTTTGTTAACAGTTATTCGAGTTTTATTCATTTCATATTAAAATACTTACGATGTAAGGCAAAATTCGATCCAATATTGTTTCATCTGATGTGTTTTCAGCAAGCTCAAGTAATATTTCTAAACTTTGTAATTTAGATTGAGAGTGATGTAAACCTCGTATGCATGAAGTAACGAGCTGAGTAATAATAACCAATCCTTCAACAGGTTCTGAAGACAAAACCTTTTTCTCGCTCTTCAAATCTATTTTTCGCCTTTGACTTTCAACTAATATAGCGTCCGATTGCTGATCTGTTTGACCGTTACAATTAGACTTTTGAATTTGGACAGTTTTTGGATCACTTTGATTTAAATCGCTCTTGTCAAAACTTTGATCACTGTCAACTTCTATGATAGTATTATCTTCACTGTGACCAGAATCGTCCTTAGTTGATTCCACATTGTTCTCAAAATGGTTATTCTGTGTGACTTCTGCTTTTCTTATGTCACTCTTCATTTTTTCATTTTCCTCCGCTTTTAAAATATTAATGATATTACCAATATCTTTTTTAAGTCTATTAATTTTTTCGTCAGGAGATAAAATTGGGGCAGCAGAGAAGATAAGCATATATGGTTGAAGAAATAAATAAAAATATTCTGGAAATACTGTTCCACGAGCTTGAGCTAAATAAATTTCAGCGCTTTTTCTATTTGCTGGATTCCTCTCCAACATAGATGCAAGAAGTTCACGTATTCCTGAATCTTCTATTGTATCCAAATGCTTGCTCACTGAATATTCATTGTTTCTATATGCTTAAGATATCACAATAATGAAATTCTTAAATATTTTATTGAAATAATATTATATATACAACTTATATACAATCTTTATGTATATTACACTCACCTAATAGTTGAGAAAAGTCAAACGGTGGATGTCCTTCATTATATAATTCTGTTAATGCACAGCCTGCAGAAAAAATATCCATCATTGGATGTAAGTCACCTGTTTTTAGCTCTTGTTCTGATAATAATAATGTATTGCTTAATTCTGAAGATAGTGTTTTCACAAACCGTTCTGGAGCTATGTAACATGTTCTGAAATAGGTGAATGAATCATTATTTAAAACAATAATATAACAATGATTATCAAGGATTATGCTATTTGATTGTGTACCTCCTCCTAGAGGTGTCAAAAAAGTATGAAAAATCAGCAGGATTATCTTCAGGTAGATAAGTCGGCTTAAAACTTGCAAAATCTGTGAGTAAAATCCAGTTCCAACTGGTTATCATAATGTTTTCTAGTTTAATGTCACCATGACAGACTCCAAACTATAGTCAAATGAGAAGTAATATTTTAATTTTGTTGTTTAATGTTCTTTCAGGACAGGATTGCAGTTATGTTCATTGTTTAAACATAGTTAACTGACATTTGATAATTGTCTAATGTAATAGTTTCAAATAACATAACTCGTTCATTTAGGAAATTTTAGATATTATCTTACCTTATGAGCTTGATGTAAAGCATACAAAACTTGAAAAGTAATCCATTTTTTTTCTATGCTTGTTAAAAATGGTCTAGTACTAATTCTGTCATAAAGGGAATACTTTACATATTCCCTCATTATTGATCCTGATTTTTCTGTGAGCTTATATAAACACATATTTATTTATAATTATATGTTAATCTATAATATACGGTGCAACGTAAATACTATTTAAAAATACTTACAATCATTCTTTGAAAAGGTAGGCAATTTACGGCAGATGCTAATTTAGACCTAATTTCCTCAAGCTTTTCTTTATAAGAAGAGAGTGGAAGTGTTGGATCATGAATAGCAAAAACTTTAACTACTATAAGACCCTCTTGGCTCCTAGCTCGGGCGACTTTAAAAAATCTAGTACTTCCTAAGCTGTAGACACATGAAGATTAATTGCAAAAACCAAATGGAGATATATAAATATAATTTATATGTCATTTACATGATTCATCATTTACGTTCAATAATTCTGCCTTATACAAAATGCATAGAGATATATTATATTTCTCCTATTAAAAGATATTTCCAAGATTCTTTAATTTAGATTAAATATGTTATGAAAAGCTTCAACAGAATATAAGTTGGTGAAAAGTTAGTCATTTTATAGCATTGGATTAAAATACTCACTTTACATCAAATAATAAATCACTATGGTCCGTCAAATAATGTTCGACTGGAAATATTTGACTAGGCGCAATACCGACTAATTGATTTCCCATTTTGTATATCGATGTTTAGTTGAAATTGATATATTTGCAAGCAGCATCCATTTTGTGCCAACTTCAAGCGCTACATTACATCGCAATACAGCCATACATAAGTTATATCGCAAAAATTTCCTAGGTGTAACGCTCCAATTACCTCCAATTATTTCAATCAAAAACCCTATAATTAGACTTCTATTATATCTAAACGTTATAAACATTATATTTACTATAGATCACAAATGTTAAGAAGTAGAAAATATGGTCGACTTATGATAATATTGACAATAATATTAGAATAAAACTTGCCGCTATATTCGCAGCAAAATATCTACATTATCAGTTGAGTATATTAAATTACTTATCCTCTTTAGTATTAAATAAATTCGATCGATCGTATTCTATTCGTATTACGGCTTCTTCATATTAGTATTCATCTATTAAAATAAATTTGATAATCAATACGTTTTTGTATCATACGAACTGTGGTAATGTTCTATCATTCCTGTATCACTTCCAACATTATCGATTTAACATAAAACATAGTTATAATATTGTTAGTGTTGGGAACTAGAGCTGGGTACATACGTGGATACATATGTTAAAAATTACTCGTTTTGAGAATCAAAATTAGAAGAGTTTCGAAATGTAAATAAATCAAATAAGTATTTGTAATCTTTTCAAAGTAATTTTGTTCCTTATTATGCAGACTGTGTACATAAGTACACATTTATCACAGTCCTCAAATAAAGTTATTTATGATTTCGTATTAGCATTTTCGAAACGCGAATGGTTCTTTGCGTTGTATTAGCTTATGCGCTATCACGGTTAATATATCAGATTTAACATTTGTTTACTGTCTGGTGCCTGTTAAATATTTTGTACACAGATTCTTTAGAATGTTGAGATCATATTCCGGTTGCATACGGTTTCGCAATTATTATGTATCATTGTGCGTTAATTTTAACAATTTCCCCAATCCGAACAATTAGATAAGATCATTTAAATCGAATTTCAAAGTTAAAAGATCCAGAAAAATATTTTAAGCCACAACAAATAACAGAGAATTATGACTTATATGAGGGCTATTAAATACAGCATCTAATTTTCGGCTCTTTGACTAAAAATGCGCGCCAATATTTGATAGATGCGCGCGCCGATACAAATAACTTTTTGGCAACGCGAAACATGTAAACCGGATAAAGAACTGCTGTTATTTTAACCGGTAAAGAAGGGGAAAATATAAATGTAGGAAGATAAAAGGTAATTAAAAATTGTATTATGTACAGTTTACATCGTTCTCAATGATAAAAAACATTAATTTCTGTTTATCGCAAGAAATAATCGAGAAAGAGATCTCATACTGTATAGAGAATGTTCATGATACGTTGACGATAAGCGATAAAATTTACATAAGTAAATAAATTTCTTTAATCGTGCATTTGTTCCACTTTTATCGTCGATAATCGTTGAACATAGCTGCGTCCACAAAGAGAGCAACTCCATGACAGTGTCTATTATCACCATACTGTCGATGGATAGCTCTCTTCATAGCGCGCGCCTTTTGTCGTTATCCTTCGTTTAAATCATTTCCTTGTGGCACCTAAAACCCTAAGAGTTTTTTTACATTTTATCAGCAATATTCTTTACAGCTATAGAGATTTTGATTTTCATAAATTGTATCGTCCTTAACGATATAAAACATTTGAAACGATGCTCCTATTAGAAAAAGAAATTTGACTCACATAAAGCATTTATATCTTATACAATATTAAGCAAGAAAACGCTGAAAGACAGAAAGTGTCGCCGTGGTGGAATATAACATGAGCATAGCAGCTTTGCTTGTTATCAAGGAGGTGCGAGTAACTTCTTCCTCTTTAGCGTTGCCACCTGATTGCGCGGTAAACATAACCTCCGTGCGTTAGCTCGTGCCATGAGTCGTTAACACTTCCTTTTCTTCTTCGTTCCGATGCGTTTGCCGAACGTTGAAACCTAAAAATACATTAAACTGCAAATCAAGATTCAATTAAGGCGATCAGTTCAAAGATCACGATATAACCTAATGATAAATTTCAAGTAATAACAAAACGTACGATACGCAGGGTCGCACTCTAAATTGATCGATAATTCTATCAATCCGCGATAAGTTCGAATAATTCCTTGTTTCGATAACTGTTATCAGATACCACTTAGTTAAAAAATCAATTGTGACTATTTTAGAGATATTCTATAATATAAAGAATCCTAAAGGAGCTAACAAACATCTACAGATCGAGGGAAAACCATACATTTGCAAAATACACTTACAATTGAAATTATCGTGAATTATCAGTATCCGTATAACTATACCGTAACAGTACGTTTGCTGTAATTAACGAATAATAACTAATTTCCAAATAAACTAAAATGAATAAACGCGTTAATTTTCCCAAGGTAGCACCATAGACTCAAAATCTTTATTTATTCAGTTGACATTTTTACTGATTCTGAGCAACTGCTTAAACAGACAAACATTTAATTATACTGGAGTTTAATTGTATTTATATACTATATTTTTCTTTTATTCCTTTTCTTATCATCTACATGATTTTCACAGGCAAAACCATGAACATTAAATCAATCACATGCAATAGCTAGGACGTTTATGATACCTTACCAAAGAGCGTCCGTATTCGTATGAACTTGATTAAAATAATTAAAAAATCGATAATACAGAATAATATGGTAAGTAGCTTAGCACGCAGCCTTCAACTGCGAAAATCTCATAATTATATCATAAGTCTTAAGTTTGTATTACGTCACAACAAAATTTATGCCTTTCCTCGTTATTTCGTTGCACAAAGGAAAACTAGACAAAGTTGCATAATGAAACGTTCAGCATCTTCAATAATTGCTCAGGCACATATCATATTCTTTTTTTAAATATTCTTCTATCGCGTACCCGAAGAAGAATCAATAAAAACACGTTTGTTAAATCTGACGACAAATATCGAATATCACCTTTGAGAGAAGCCAACGATTACACGTTATCAGTAGACGATGCGATAAAAGCGATAAAGAGTTGACTTGTACAGAGTACAGGTATTACCAAAAATCCTCAAGTAAAAGGATTTCGTCGCTCAATTTGCAAGCGACTTGTGTAATCTCGAAATACGATCAAATAAATTGAAATCTTTAATTACTTTCATTCTATACTTTATTCGAAATAATAAATTAACTGAACTTATTAACAGTTTTTCCTGGGAAGATCCTAATAAAGATTAGTTTCAACAAAGATAAAAGAAGATGGAATTAAGCAATACACTGATTCTCTTTATTCCATCGTAGTCTATTTACCGACTTTAATGAGTTTCACGTTATCCTCTTATTTGCGCGCTTATTTGCGAAAAAGTATAGTTTTATTAACATGCCAACGTGTAAAATATTTGTGTGCTTCGCTCGAAGAAATTGAATATTAAAAACATCGTTCTGAGATTTCTCTCGATTCCGATATTATAGCCATCTAAACAAATACGAGGCACGTTTAACATCGTTATCGCGGTAATTGTAACAATATCATTATCAACGCCAATGTATCTTCTGACGTGTTCATCAATTAAAATTACTATTTCGGACAAATATTCATCCAGATTCATCCAGATCGATCAGATGTACGATCCATCTACGATGTTATATTCAATATTTTGCGAGAACACCGTCATCACGATGAAAATGCGAAATCTACGAACACTAACCGTGATATCGTAACAATGCGATATTTTCGCTTATCAAAGTATTTCTTCGATAGACAATGTCGCGAAACAAATATCTTGAATGCCTGAGAAACAACGTTATCGGGGTCGTTGTAAAATGTTTCATTACCGATGCCCGTACGTTACATAATCATTAGTTCAAGCGCGAAACTGACGTCGTGTATTCTCTAGTAGCAATTATATCCCTGGAATTTACACATGAAAAGACCACGGCACGAAGAATTCCAGCTGTAGGTACTTGAGGTTGCAGGAACTTCAGCAGCGATGGACATGAGCGCCTTCGACGAAATAAGACTTTTTCCCTTTTCTTCGAAATTCTTTATACAAACAGTCCTCAAACGTATTTACCAATTTCTATCGCATCTTTTTCATTTCTAATACAATGGCATTGAAGTAAACTACTTCCGGTATCTTTAGTCTACTTTGAGGCAAAGTTTGTGGCGGCTCAAAGACTTACCTGATCGGTACCCCTGAGTCCCAAAACCGTGAATGATCACGCTAGACTTCCGCATGAACATACATTCCGCTCGCAGCTTCTTCTCGTTGCACGTCATCGTGTGAGGAAAACGTAGTGAGGAATAACGAAGCTGTGAAAGGGGCGCGCAACGAACCAACGAGACGGATAATATAATAACCAAAAAACAACTCTTTGCAGAACAAACGAACGAAGAGGTTCAAGAACGAGTGACGTGGATGTCTCTCCGGTGCCACTCATATACTCTACCAGCGCTGATCTGACGTCACGGGTATGCTTCTTATCAGGTAGAAGCGCCAACACCTGTAAGCTCGCACCTGTATGCTTGAGCTTAGCGTCGATGGGAACGCCCTGAACTGAATTTTCTTACGAAAGATATTTCTGCACCAGAGATGCTACAATCGATGTATTTACTTGTAAGATTTCTTAACGCGAATCTCTATAAATATCTTCGTGGCAACATGCAGTCAATCGTCAGTTAGGTTTTCAAAAAAAAAAAAAAAACTCCATTTTTAGATTTGGATTCAGAATTGGATTTGAGAATAGAGATTTCGTATAAAATATAGTTGATGGAATAGGATTTCTATTCAGAAGGTTAAAGAAAAGTATAAAAAAAGAGTTCCGCTTGAGCCAAAACCTTCCTTTTCTTGTGAAAGTTTCTACGAAGATATGGGAAAGATGGTAGTATTACTTTGTTTGAACTATATCATATCATTCGAAAGGAAAAGATATACTACTACTTAGAAATAGTAGTGCATCAGTCTTATAGTTCCTTATAGTTTTCTCTTTAAGAAACTTTCCTTTCATCCGATAATTGTAATTGAAAGAAAAACGATAAAGAAAAGTAAATAAAAGAATTGTTTTTATACATCTCGTTTTTCTAATTTTTAGGGAAAAGTATGAATCTTCCGATGTAGAATTGACGAACGATATCAATGACAAGAGTTGACGCGTTTACAGTGGTTTAGAGCAAACACAGGTTTTATAAAAGGGGAAAAGGAGGAAGAATAATGAGAGATAGAAACGAAACCGTTGCTTCCACGATGTCACGCGCGTTTACGTGGTGCGTTGCACCTTATCTCGTGTCCTAGTTACATCATCGCACACAGTTTTGTAGTTCTTACACAATTTCATTCGGAAGGAACTAACAAACGTCGATGATCAAATTATGATTCACCGGTGGAACCATTATACTTTAATTCATGATGTACAATCGTAATAAATTCGTTGAGTTTCGCTCCATTAAAGTTATCGAATGTTTTAGACTCTTAGAAGGCTATCGAAAGTTTTAAATTCTGATTAAACTGTAATGGTAGAACGACTACCAATGGGAGGCAGTGGTTTGCCTCTGAAAAGAAAGATCTTCTTTAATACTACTTTTCATACTTTTGTTTTCTCATGTAGCGTTCTTAAATACCTGCAGGCTTCGTGAAAAATTTTTCTAACTTGTTCGTGCATCTGCTTATAAGTCGCAAGGTCCTCAGCTTTGTCCTGTTGCACAGTGTCTAATCTAGCTTTCAACGCGAGGCATTCTTCTTGTAATAACTCCACTCTACATGGCGTTAGGAATTGTTAAATATATCTATGATTTATATATATTTATATGTTTTGTTTGTTTTTAAATGTCGCTTTTAAAGCTTACTTGAGCCGCATTTGTTCAGCATTCATTTCTTTATCACTAGCCTTCGACAATTTTGGTAATTTCGTTTTATAGCCAGTGTCAATTTTAACAATCCCTATTCTTTCTGTCTCCAATTTTCGTATCTTTAATTCCAACTTCGCCGATTTATCTTTCTCATTACGTAACGTGTTCTACATATATAATTCACCTAATTAAAAGTTCAAGCAACAGATAGAAAAAAAGCAATATAGCGTTGAAGACTCACAGAAAGAGTGTCAGCATAGTTTCTCTCTTTGTCCAGACGCCTGTTGAGGATTGTTATTAACTCCAACAGTCTCTCTCTTTCAGCTTCAGCAGCAAAAGCCAAAGTCACATATTCGTTAGGTTCGCATGTACTTCGAGCGCTATGAGGAGGACCACTGTGGTTCAAATTACTTAATAACTCTTCAGGTTGTGCAATATTTCGAGATTTAATGTCCCATAGGTTCGGGACTGTTCCATTTCTACAATAAATAACACATTTGTATAAAAATGTATTTATACTTAATTTTCTCCAAGAATAAAGTACCTCAACTTATCTATCTCGATTTCTCGTTCTTCTAATCTTCTACGCAACCGATCGATTTGAAGTTGCGCCGACTGCAAATCGTTCTTTAAGTTCGTGTACTCACGTTCGAACTTCTCTGCTCTATTTTTCATATCTATCTCGCGTTCTTCGTGTTTTATTTCGGTAGTTTTAAGCCGATTCTGTTAATTTCGTTTTCATTAACTTTAAAAGGAACGATCAATTTCAATATCGTCGTATACATACATTGAGTGTCTCGATTAAATGATTATCATGAGATCTCTTCTCATTTAATATGGCAATATTTCCTTTCGCAACATTCAACTCATGCTCCAGCACTTTTATTCTTGCCTTCGAAGCCTCTAACTTCCTCTTGTATCCCTCAACGATGACTTCCGTTTGCCGAAGTTGCTTTGCTGAATCTTCTATTTGTCGCCGCCTCTCTTTCTCAACATTTCGAAGATTTTCCAAATTTTTCCGTTCTACAGACACTAATATACAAGACATACAGCTTATAAATAAAAACCTACAACTCCGGAATTTCGTTTTAATACCGATGGATGTCTTTTGCGTTCCTTCGTATTCCGACAATCTTGATTGTAGTTCCGTTATTTTTTGCTGTAGCAGGTGAATCTGTTCAGCTCTCCCTCGCCATCCAGATTGATTCAATAAATTATTCAAATTCACATTTACACCAATTTCGCTGTACAATAACTACATTTTCAACTTTAAAAACTATGTATTGCATGCGCGCTCGCTTGCCTGTGTCCTATGTTTTTTTTATTTATGTATAAATTTTCCGATAAAAGTTTTAAAAACAATACCTTATGCAATTTATTAATCTCTTGTTTAAGACTGGCACAAATATTTTTGGATTCATAGAGCTTTATTTGAGTCTGTTGTAACTTTTCGTACAAATGTTTGATTCGATCCTCGTCTCCCTTCGGCTGACTATTCTTGGTACCTTTGTCAAGGATACCATCCTGTATCTCGATCATAATACGACGGAACGATGATGGAAGAATGTAACAGTATAAAAATGTCGTGTACGACTGAAAAATCTTTAATATAACTCACTCTTCTGAGAGGAGTCATCAGTTTTCGAATGTCTCCTTTCATGTCGCTCATTTTCTAATTCTGTTTCTTTGTTAGTTAAATGCACTTCTAGATTTTTGCACTTTGATTTAAGAACTTCAATCTCGGCTATCTGTTCTCGACATTTTCTGCTAAGCTCGATGATCTTTGCTGTTGCTACTTCGTGAGGTTTTCCTAAAATTGTTGAATGCCCCCATTCTGCAATTCCTTGCTTTTTGTGAATTTTCTCCTCCGCCTCTTCGAGTGCCCGACGCAGACAACCATTTTCAGCAATTAAATCCTGTTATTTATTTTACGATATTAATTTCACTTTATGGTGAAATCGATTTTTTTTTATATATATATATTTAATATATTCTATAAATGTCATTTTGAAAGAATGATAAATGTATAAACTGTATTTATCCTAATTACCTGTATCCGATTCCTTAAAAATAAATTTAATTCTTTTGGGAATATGATGTGATCAGGTAAAATTTCCTGTGATGTGTTAAAGATATAAGTTCCTTTTACACTTATTTTACAATTATAATTATTTTATAAAATACTCATTGCAACGAATTCAAAAATAGTACCTCTGTTAATTCTTTCGGCCATGGAATCGTTACGTCAAAATCTAGAGAATTATTTATCTCATCTTGCAACGTTTTATCTATTATTTCTGATTTAGACATTTTTTATAACTTGTCAAAATTCGTTTCTAACCTTTCTTTATTATAAATTGAAGCTACAGTTCCTCAGTTACAATATACAACATTAGAATTCCTATAAAAAAAAATAACCACATTTCTTTATATATTTACTAGATATAAATTTTGTAGTAATCTCTTTTTATGTTAACATATGAAGTTGAACTTTTGTTCCGATAAATGTATGATGATTTTATTCCGAAGTAGACGATAATTTCATGCAAGTTGGGTTAATATCATAAACAAATTAAACATGTTCTAGTAGATAAAACTTTTATCTGTATTATCCAACATGTAAGTCTTTACAATCAGTGATATTGATTACATAAAAAAACTTAATTCTAAATGTCCAAATAGGGAAATAGTGAAGATAGATTTAAACATTTATTTCAAATTACTTCTATTGATTTAACAATTATGTTTTCACCGTTCGCATATTTTGCTTTCCCTTGTTATTTGCATATTTCTGATTATATCTGTTCCTTCCACCTGCAAATTTTCCTGCCTTTTGCAGAGCATGTAATTTAAAGTTCTTTGCAACAGCTGTTTTCCTGTCAGGTCCAGAATATTGCACATTTATCCTTCTTCCATTAACAAATGAATGATTTAATGAAAGTGCTTTCTGTTAACAAATAAGTATAATAATGTGTAATTAAATATATACAGATGGTTAATTCTAATACTTAAGATAAACAAAGTATTAATTACTACATAAAATTACCTCATAATCTGTATTATTGGTCAGCTCAACATAAGCGAATCCACGTGCTGTGTTTGCATCTTTCCTAGGTATCCTAATATCGACTACTTGACTGACCTTAGTTAAGAAGTGTTTTTTAAGTTCTTCGTTAGTAATACTAAAATATAAGAATTTAATTATTAGAATATGTACATGAATATATATGTATACGCTTTGCATAAGAGAAATAGAAATATATATGTATATATATATATTTACTTATATGGCAAATTTCCTACAAAAAGGACATATCTTTTCTTCTTGCCATCTTCTTCTACATTTGCAGATTTCCCTTTTCCTTTTTGTACATTACTTTTTTTAATTTCACTGTCTTTTTCTTGTTCATTATTCTTGTTTTCACCCTTTTCTTCCTTATCACCGTCGTCGTCATCATCATCATCTTCTTCTTCTCCTTCTTCATCATCATCATCGTCATCATCCTCATCATCCTCATCACCTTCTTCTACATCAGTTCCATCATCATCTTCACTTAATTCATCATCTATCTCCATATTATCTTCATTTTCCTCATCTTCCTCATCGTCGTCATCATTTTCCTCATTTTTTTGCTTTAAAAGGGTTTTACTTTGTTTAGCATTCCTCTTTTTACCCTCTTTATTTGATTTCACATCCACTTTCTCCTGCATCGACTTTGCATTTTGCATTTGTTTTTGTTTCACAATTTCTGTCTTTTCATTCTTTCCCTTTTCTACCTTGCCTACTCCCTCCTCTACCTGTAACCTTTTTTTAAGTGCTGCTAGTTTCCTCTTAGCACTTCTTGTGAGTTCCTCTCGTTTTTCTATTAATCCAATTCTCTTTTTTATGTCTTCAACAGATAAATTAGATGGTAACAAATGTGTTTGCGATAGTCTATTTTCTTTACGTTTCTTACGGTATTCTTGTCTCAATTTCAATAGTTCCGCTGTACTTAATGTTTTCTTCTTACTATTTTGCAAACTAATTTCATTTGTATCCTTTTTCTTAGGATTTTGAACAATTCCTAAATCATTATTTTTCTTTTCATTTTTAAATTTCTTAGGTGAATTCTTAGTAATTTGCTTATTTGGTTGCCCATTTTGCACAGTTCCGTTTTCTGTTTTTTTCTTCTTAAAATCTTTATTGAGATATCCTGATGTTTCTGTTTTCTTCTCAGTTATCTCAGACACGCTCGCTGATCGTTTTTTTATATTTTTAACCATATTTGCTTTAGCCATTACTGCTCTATATGATATAAATACTGATTTGCTGTAAATGAAAAATAAAAAAATCAAGGACGCGATCATTTTTTACGAAGAAAAGAGCTAAATCTTGTCTCTGATAAATATACTGAGAACACGTTTTATCTACTTGTTATGTATAATTTCCTATTCAACATATTTCATATAGTATATATATAATTTATGTTTCAATCATTTTAATTAAAACATGATATATATACTTAATATTTTAACAAAATATGAACTTGCATGCATATATATATATGTATATATATATATGGTTAACAATATAATTGCAACTAAAACTGAAATTACTACTGCAAATCCATTTAGTTTTTACATTTACTTTAATTAATAATCAATAATTACTTCGATTAAAATAACATATAAGATACAGAGATACGTACTTTGTTAGTTTTACGAAATTAAACCAACTTACCTATCAAAACGTGGTCGTGCCTGCAACTATAGAGGTTAGCTTTAGCACGCGTCTCTCATATATCTGCTTAGAAGCGTACAGTTCCGATTTCGATTTGCAGAAATTACGCATGCGCGTTCATATTTTATTATACTTTTGTTATATATTATGATATTTGTTTCTTAAATTATTCATATTTCTTAAAAACAATATTTTTTAAAGTGCAAATAACGATATATATGTAATTAAATAGTGCGTAATTAAATTAAATAAAATCTTATATTTCACGTCACTTCCGTTATAAGAAAGGTTTGGTTTTGTTTCATATGTATATATGTATTTTTATAAATAATAGCAATTTTTATAAAGCATAAATAATTTCTTTTCAAATTATTAGCGCAACTATTAACTAGATAGTGTTTTTATATATGTATAATGTAATTAGTAATATCATTGTTAAATGTGTTTAATGTATATATATTATTTAATATTTAAACGTGGTACTTATAAAAGTACAACTGCTTTTTTTGTCTAAATATTTTATAAGCATAACAGGAAATTTCAATCTATGAATTTTAACAAACAAGACATAATTATTACATAATGCATTTATTAGGCAGTTAGCATTACAATTTTTGTACTATCTAGTTGAAAGTTGTTTCCTCATATAACAGTTTTTATGTAAACGTGTAGTTCCTATGCAAAGAATGTAAGCAGTATTACTTAAATATATGTATATCTGTCTGAAATTTAAACTCCAGTTAATATATTCATTGTAAATTAATTTAATACAACAAAATGTAATTAAATATATTTATGATCAATAATATTATTTTCTCTTGAAGCATGTATATGTATAACATGAATGGAAGACATTTAATACTTCTAAAATAATTACAACGTATGATAAACTATTTATAGATATTATAAATGCAATGTGTCTCATATATTTTTATTAAGCTTATGTTTTTGACTTGATTTAGCATATGCCACATGTACAATAACCTAAAATTTCGTTTCGTATTAAATAACCATTATAATAGTTGAATACAATGAGTTACATGTAGTTATTAAAAATTATTTACAATTACGAGGTTTGTTGTTATATTAATATCTTTATTTCTGTATTAGAAAATATAAAAGAAAGTGTAACGATTAATTAAGACTACGAAATTTTATGAATACAATTTACAATATATCAAAAACTTATAACTTGCAGTCATAATTTTATGAAATAATTTAACTCGAACGAATTTCTTCTTCTAAGAAGTGCATTTAGCGTTGTATACAAAATTTGCAGTTTTATAAAAGCAGAAAATACATTGTACAATACAATCATATAAAAAATGTTAAAGCTATCTAATAAATCCTTAACTATATAAGAAATCTGAAAAAATAAGAAAAATGGGAGAAACAGTGTATGTATGTATAAATAATACATGGTTGTTTTGTAATATGGTATATAGAATTTATAAATAAAAAGTTTGTACAGGAAAAAATATATTAATTACTTAAAATTAACTATGTTAACAAACATTTAGATTATTTTATGTGAAAATTCTTAAAAAAAATGTAATGAAATGCTGTTGAAAAAAATAATCATTCTATCATTTTATAATACCAAAAGTTTAGTAAAAATAATAGTAATACAATAATAATTGTGACACGATATCTAATACATACAAGCAAGGAAAGATTCTTTGTATTTGGAAGCGATGATATTATAAATTTACAGTAAAATATTCCGAATCTTACTTTTTAGTATTATGTGTGATTAATGTTCTATAATGTTAAAAACGATACCTGAGGTTAGTTATTTTGCATTTAAAATTTTTTATGCAATATTGAAATTCAGCTGTCATATTTGAAAATATTTTGTATGTTTCATATAACTCTAAATTATTGATACAATCGATTATTTCCATCTTTGCTCAAACCCTTAACATTTTTTGACACACATAAAATATTTATGTATTGCTCTTGCTATTCTCATTTACCAAAATGGATTAACATTAAAATGTGCTATTATTTGTCATTTTTACCAGACATTAGATATTTACATACAATAAACTAGTATGTCTAATCAGCTTTACGTGGCTTACGTTTACGAACATTTGGACTGCTTGGTTCAGTTTTGGAATCTTTATCTGCATCTTTTTCTTTTTCTTCTGTCTCTGATCCCTCTTGCTCTGATTCCTCATCTACTAAATCATCCTTAACATGTTCAACAATTTCTTCATCCCGTATACTTTTCTCTTGCATAAATCCACCTGATCCATCTTTTTGTTTCTTTTTGTTTTGAAGCATCACAGGTTTCGGTGGATATATAAAATCAATCAAGCAAACGATAAACTACAAGATATAAGTAACAGTTAGTTTCATTAGTTTTAGTTTAAATGATTCAATTTTATTATTCAAGCTTACCAATCCCAATATTGCACCTGAGACAATGGTAGCAATGGCAATAATCAAGTAACTTCCCCATGTAGGTAATCCAAAATCTTCCATAAACCTATTGTGTATTCCCTATAAGAATAATCAAATTGTTTTATAATGCATTTAAAATTTATATTAGTCCCATTAACATTTAATTTAAATCTTCACCCGCAATACTTGTGAGATTTGAAAGAATTGACCAATAACAGACATCTGAATAGATGTTGGACTTTTCCAGCCAGGAATTGGTTCAATCTTTTCCCAAGTTTTCTCAGACACAAATTCAATTAATGAATCTTTATCTCTAGGGCTCTTATACTGCCTAAATATACCATTTTTAACACTAGAGGAAATATTAAAATGTAATTAAAAATATTTAGAACTTTAAATCATATTATTCTTTTTCCAAAATAAAAAATCTTACTGATATATTGTTGGCAAAGCTGTAACCATAAACCTTCCGCTAAGTCCTGGAGAATCAGTCACATCAACTTTTCCTACATTGATATTTAAACTTTCCTTTTGTGCGGCAAGATGTTCCCAAATTGGTTCCAATGTTTTACAAGCAGGACACCATGGAGCATAGCTAAATCACAAAATAGTCTAGTTATAAATACATATATTACTTTAAAATACAAATAGGTTTCAATAAAATATTTCTTATAGCTTCCTCCTTATATTTCCAATTTGCTTCCAATAAAATTTTTCTTTTGTCTTTTATAATACTTTTATAAAACTTATAGATTTTATACAATTTCAAATAAAACATTAACATACGTATATACAAATGTTTTCAATATGACTTTCGACACGCCATCAAATTTAACGACATTGAACCAATTCAACTTACAATTCCACCATCCATTCTCCGATGAGCATACGATCCCAATTTTCTTCGGTAAGTTGTTCAGCGAAAAAGTTCTTCGACGATGTCTGAGCATTTGCATTTACGAGACCCAAAGATAAGCAACAGCATGTGATATAAAATGAAAAATTGAATTTAGTGTACGACATTTTATGTTAACTAATATCCACCGGTGATACACGCTGCCGGTCACTGGAAGAAGCACGAATTCAATCTGTTATAGTTGGTAGTTGGTAACAATAGTAACCAAGTTTCTTTTATGATGTAGAATGTAGAGAAATATTATATCAGATTTAATACCCTAGGAACGAATGATAACTATAATTAAATTTTTTAATTATAGTTTAATATAGTGGTATAATAGGAAAGATGAATAGTTGTCCTCTTGGTCCATTTAAATTTAGATTTAAAGATATATGTATAATATAACTCCATAATATTCCGTCTTTTTTTTTTTCTTTTAAGAACTGCTTTTTAATTTAATCAATTAAACATTTTGGAATAAATTCTCTAATTTATAAGATCAAATTTATGTATCTTAAAATTCTTAATATAACAAGTTCTATTAACGTTACTTAACTGGTAAACTTTTTCATGTATAACTTATATAGATTATTTGTATAAATTACAATATTCAACAAATTAATTATGCTTCTTAATAATGTTTCAAGTTATCAATTACTAAAATCGTAAATGTATCTCAATATTAATGTTCAATACGAATATGAGTATGAATAACCCTTAAGTATAATATGTATATTTATTGCATCATTCTCATACGACGTCTCTGAAAAATTTAGTGAACAAATTTTATTTGCTTGTTATTTGAAACCAGAATCTTTCAGAAATACGTAAATAAAAAGTATGTTTTAATTTTACTAAATCTCACATTTTGTTATCTTAATAAGTGTATTCCTATCGTATATTTATAAATATAATAACGAATGTAAATATCTTTTGCCTTTAATATTCAGGAACATAAATAGTTGTGTATTGTTAATGCATTTTCTTTTATCATTTTATTAATTATATTACATCTATTTGGAAAAAATATACGTTTTTATTATATAATTTATAAGCAGTTTTTTAAGAATATAAAAATTTTATAGGTGAACAATATGTCTGCTGTTTATCCAATTTTACCTAAATTGGTTGAACGAGATGGTTTTGATGATGAAGATTTAACAGATATTGATGATGAGGTATTCATTAGAGATGGAAAAAATGGCTTCAAATTAGATGATGATTTAGGAGTTAAACAGCCTTTAATGGCACCTCGCAGAAGATGTAAAAGGTCATATAATTTTGCGACATATGGATTATTAAATAGGACTGGCTTTGGTTTTATGGGATTAATAATATTATTAGGCTTAATTATATTATGCATATATGCCATAAATATAATTCCTGGACGAATGTCAATCTTGAAAAATTGGTTATCACGCGATCTTAAAGATTCATTACATGAATCTAACGAAATACCATGCACATCTCTTGCATCAAAGATTTTATGGACTAGATCATTTCCAAAATTAACATCTGAATCACCGATAAGAAGCAATGATGTTAATGGTGATGGAGTTGAAGATATTATTATTGGATTTAGTACAGGTTCTTATCTCTGAACAAGTGTATTTCAGCTTAATTTCTTAAAATAATTTTTTATGTGTTTTAGTAGTATTAAATTTTTAGTATATTTACCTTTTGATTTACAGGTCTTAGATTTATAGTTTTATGATTTTGCCAAATATTTCAGTTTTTGAGGTATATCATTTTTGTAATATATCTAGTTGTAATATTTACATTTAATTATAGTAAACAGTAACATTATTTTGATATACAGGACTGGATATGATGGACATTTCAGAATATATTTGTGCATTCTACTTTGATGGACAAGTTCCATGTTTTGGCGGAGTTCTAGCTTTAAATGGAAAAACAGGAGATACCCTTTGGGTACATTGGACGACTCATGCTATTTTCTCAGTTGATTGTGGTATAGACTTAACAAATGACAAAATTAAAGATTGTATTATATGTGGTCGAGGTGGAATACTTCATGCAGTTAATGGCTATAATGGAGCTAGTATATGGAAAACACCAGTTCGAGATTTATCAGTTTCAGAAGAATGGAAACTCTCAGATATCTATGATGCTAAATTTATTGCTGATGTTGATGGAGATGACATTGGAGATATTATTGCATCACACACTATACAATCAAGAGAAATTCATTCAAGTGAAATTCTTATGATATCAGGAATCAATGGAAATATTATACACAGTTCAGTTTTACCAGATACAGAGCAATTGTTTTTAGCACCTCAGAAATTAGTCCATCCAGATGGAGAAAATATTTTTGTCGTTGTTACTAGTAGTAAAAAACAATCGGGTGGATTGTACGTAATTTCTCAAGCGAATTTAATGTATAATAACTTGGTAAGTTCCTTAAATATTTAAAGATAACTTATAAATAGATTATTATACAATTATATGTATGTTGTAGAAACTACAAAAACTTCACCATAACACAGGAAAAGGAACTTTGCTACCTCCAATTTTGGTAGATGTAACATTAGATGGAATTGAAGATATTGTTGCTGCTATGTTTAACTCTACAATAATAGTTTATAATGGATTAACTTTTGAACCTATTTGGAATTATACAGTACCTAATTCTGAAATAATAAGTATACCGATTCCTGGTTACTATAATGATGATAATATTCCAGACTTTATGGTAAAACATCAGATAGGTTCGGGTTTTCCAACATATTACTACACAGTTGCAACAATCATAGATGGAAAAACTGGCAAATCTTTATTAGAAAAACCAATAGAAGATAGTTTAAGTAGAGAAATGTCTGGCCTATCTGTTACCGTTGAAGGATTTGGAAATGATTGGTTTTTATATTGGTCAGTTGATTGTCTAAACTATGAAGGAATTAAAGAAAATTATCAGTTCTTAAGAAGTGAAGATTTTATATCTGAATCACGCGCTGATGTTTGTAAACTACGGTTTAACTCTACTTTAATTACAAATTTATATGCTTTAAGCCAACATGTTGGACCACCTGGTATATCATTATATTTTTCTGAAGACTGGAAGTCATTAGAATATAATAATTCTATGAATGTTAGAATAGAATTACCTGAAAATACACCTTTTGTATCTGAACGATCGCCAAAAATATATGAAGATAAAAATAAAAAAGATAGTTCCAAACAAGAACAGGAAGATTCTCATGAAACTTACGAACAATACACACAACAGAAAAAATTTACTCCTATTGGTAGACAAAATAATGTTTTGAAAAATGAGAATGAATGGACTCAGAATATTATACAAACAAGTAAAGATTTTGATTTGTTATATGATGAGAATAATAAAATTAACATACAAAGAGAACAGCCAATAGATTACCAACAAGAAGATGAAGTACGAGAACAAAGAAGCGACAATAATCTCAAATTTACTAATCAATTTGATAAGAGAATAAATAATTCTATGCGAAAAAATATGCATAATGATGAAACGGACATTACAAATAGTAAGACAAATACACATGAAACCTCTCATAACTTAGACATTGAAAACAATGCAAGTGATGGAGAAACTAAAATATTAAGTAAAAGAACAATTAATTTGTTGCATTATGACGCAAATAAAACAAAAGAAACAACTGATCAAACTTTTATAGTAAGACTATTAATTTGTAATAAGATTATTAAAAATTATATTTTATAGGAAAAAAGTACAGAAAAATTTTTTTTAGGATGTAGAAACCTACACTCGTCAGATTTTTAATGTTGCACTAAAAGAAGAAGAAGAAGAAGAAGAAGAAGAAGCTGTTGCTATAAAAAAAATTCCTAAACAAAGATCATTGGAAGGTCAGAATAAGAAAAAGGATACTGGCATAGATTTAAAATTAAAATTAGAATATAAATCTGGATCAAAATTAAAAAAACAAAAAAAAAAGCGGGATATAAAAGCTAACAATCAAATGTATTCAGTACATGGTATACAAAAACAACCACCAACTGGAATATTATTACCATCTATTTTAAAAACAGAAGGAATTAGTTCTATTGATTTAGTATTCTCTACATTTTGGTTACCGTCTTCTGAGGCATCTGTAATATTAGTTCAAGAAGATTTTAATTGTATTCATTGGAAAACATTGCTTTCCGAAAAAAATTTTCAGTATAAACAAAATGATGATATTATTAAAGAATGTTTAGGTGAACGAGGTATCAATTATAAAGCAAATCTGGAAACGAGCAACAAAAAAGATTTAAAAATTTCCCTGGGTCAAATGACAATATATAGGATGAAATTAGAATGTATGTGTCCAGAAGATATGTTACCCAATCAAAGTTGCAAAAATATATCTTTGCATCAGAATTGGCCTGAATATTTAGGTTCAGATGGAAATGGATATTTTAAATCATTTTATAAAACAAATTTTTAAATAAGATAGTTATGTTTTCCATAAAGAGCATTAAATCCATTAAAATATTAATACTATTTTATATTTTATTTTTTAATAATAAATATATATTTCTTTTTTATAGGAATATATAAACTTTATCAGAAATATTAGATTTTAAACACTAACATTATAAACAGAATTCAATGAACTACAACTATATATATTATTATTTTTTTAATATATATTTATTATGTAATAAAAGAAATCATTATATATACAAGATTGTAGTACCTACAATGTGGTGCTAACATTCTAAAGATACAATGTTATTGCCTAACTGATATGTCACATAATGATATGTACGTATGTGTGTCTATAATTTATATAACTTACATATGTATAAGTTATAAGATTGTCAATTGTTGTAATATTAATTTATGTACAATATATTCTATTTCCAAGGTATTTGTAATGTTTAACATAATGATATGGAAAATAACTTATTGGTTGTTATTATGTGTAAAATACTGGTATTATATGAAACAGATATCACAACCAGTGTAGTTTTATTAAAACTTGCTAAAAATATTGTTTATTACTGATATAGTAACGGAATAAAACTCTACTATATGATTCTAAAAAGTCTGAAGCTAGGTGTTTGATCAATATCCATTTGATATAGAAGTTTTTCCTAAACAGCTAATATCAACTTCTTTTTAAAAAACAATAGTATATTTTTTATATGAACTATTTAATTAATTAAAATTAAGATACTAAAATAATTTATTTTAAAATAGAGTATGTAACTGTTTAATTCTAAAGATGCCTAGAAGACAAATATTGAACCGTAAGTTATATATTTTATAATACATATGTTATTAATTAAATTTCTATGATCTTGCTATATATTTATATATTCAGAATCTTCATATACTGCATGTACTAATAAACCAAAATTTCAAACATCCGACATGCAAAACATTTTTATGGATGTGAGTTGCTTTATGATATTATTCCTGTTTTTTCTGTTAAATAATAGTAGTACAAACTTTCATACTTATAAATTTGCAGAACATATACAAAAATGATGTGCGTATATATAAAAATGAAGTAAAAAATTTAGAGTATAGCTTGAAGGGACAATGTAACAGTGAAAAAGAAAATTGGATTGCAGAGTTTAAGCAAGTTAATATATTAAATAATGATTTAGAGTAATAAACTAATGTTATAATTTTTAATTTACAGGTAAACCATTTATATAAGTTAAAAATCAATATTTTTATACATTATGTTATAATTAAGAAATGAGTGTGAGCACATACAATTGCTTTATGTCTGATACTTATAGGATAATGGCTGGACATAATAAATTAACCAAAATTGAATACTGTAACAGTTTTAAATGTTTTTATCGACCAGTTGTACCATTTTTAGTATCAAAATCACAAAATATGAATATTCCTGTACGATTCAATCATGATATTTTAAGTAACATAGTAACAAATGCACAAGAACAATGTTATACATTTTCACCTAAATTAAAACCATTTAGAAATATAGGAACCCAAACAGATTATCGGGATAGTGACTCACAAACTGCACCTTGGGATCCACCATATAAAATTAAATCAGGTATAATATATTAGACATACTTCATATTTTCGCCTGTTGATGAATATTAAAATTACTTTCCAGGCCATTATCCTGAAGCATTATCAATAGCACATTTATCTTGGAATCATGGATTACAAATTGGAATTCATGATTTAGAAATCATTAATAGAATGAGAAGAAAAAGAGCATGGGAAGCTGTTCTTCCTCCTATGGATACACCAGCAAACATAAAAAAGCGATCAGCTATAATAAATGCATTAGAAATAGATGAATGGGCATTTAGAGAATCAGTAAATATTTCTTAATTCATAAAATATAGACTGTAATTATGTTCATCTCTAGAATAAAATGCTTAATAAATACAATTTTTTAATTTTAGGAAATTCAAGCAATAGTGGATTATAGGCTTGAATTAATGAATGAAATATCTAAAACACAAGAATATGAAAAAGAAAAAAAGATTCAAGGCCGTTTGGATAGATGGACAAATTTTTTATCTATACGTAGAGATAAAGAAATAGACTCTATTAAACACAAGCTTAGAAGAGAATTGAGAAAACTATATAAAAGACAACAACAAAAATCGCAACCTTTTAAACGTGATATTATTAAAGAACATGATGATCCATCTTCTGAATTGTATGCCCCACAAATGCGTTATGGCGAACATCCTCAAAGAAGACATGAAGTAATAGAAAAAGAGTTGTTAGGAGAAGGCTGTATCGAAAGTAAAAAGAATATGTATATTAATATTAAGTAATATTATATCTGTATATGATATTTTTTATATTATATTTTTCAATTATTTTAGATGTAACCGAAATAAATACATTGCCAAATTGGCTTCCAACATATGAAGAATTAAGTGCATTAAAGCCAAGATCTAAGTCAGCTGATTTATGTATCAGAGCAACAAGATGGACAAAAGAAAAGCTAAGTCAATTACATAGTGACCTGAAAGCAAGTAGATCAAGTACTAAGACAATAGAGGCACCACTATTATTGAAACGCAAGTATAAATTGCCATCTCTACCTTCTACACCATATAGAAAAAGCACAGAAGATATAACAAATAAACGTCTGCATCAGTTGTCTATACTTATTCAAAAAATAATTAAAGGAAGAGCCATCCAATGCATGGTAATAATTAGAAACTAAATGATATGAAATGAGACTAAATAAGATATTTCGATTAATACGATAAAAAATTTCGATAAAAAAGTGATCATGTTTTAGATGTTCGAAGGCCGCAATAGATGTAGGGAATTAATCGAAGAATTACAATCATCTTATGGATTAGAAGAACATAGTAAAAAACAACATCAAGAAGAAAAAGCGCATACATTAGAATTACAACATTTACAAAGTGAAAAATCTATGCAAGAAGATCGTTTATATGAAATTCTTAATTCTTTAGAAGGAATGACTATATCGGGAATGCTAGATTTTCTTAGCAAAGTACAATTCATTTTGAGTTGCGATTATTAAAAATAATTAAATACAATTTTTATAATATTTCTCACTCTTATTTTTAAGGAATTAATAAGATTAGAGGATGAACGTCGAATACATGCTTTTGCATTATTGGCTGAAAGAGAAAGAGCAACGAGAGAAGCAGCAGAAGCTGGAAGACGTCAATTAGAATATAATCGTCGCAGGGAATTTGACGAAATGTTTAGGCAAACTATGAAAGTTAATCAAGAATCTGTGGAAAGTTATTTAGAAGATATAATAAAGGAAGGCATTGAATGGATATCTGATGAAGCAACTAAAGTATATATTTCGGAATTGTGTGATAAAATAGACATTATATCAAAAGCTGCGCAGAACAAGTATGATGAATATTATACATTTTATAAAATATTTTTGTGACTAATATATTATATTTCCTAATGCTTTATATTTCAGTGCAACAAAATTATCAGAAGAAGAAATGGTTGCTAATATGATTTATAATTTTGTATTACCTGAAGTGGAAAGAACTGCTGTACGAAAAAATATAAGAGAAAAGCAACAAGTTTATTTGCAGAATGCACATGCTGTAATTTATGAAGAGATATTCAATTTACCACTTGTTGAAGACAAAAGTTTATTAGATAAAGAATCTGAAGAAAAACATGGCAAAAAGATTGAATCACAGAATTAAATATCTTAAAAAATTATAATAAATATTATTATTCCTTAGAATATTTTATTTTCGATCTTTTGTTATTTCATGTTATATTACATTATTTTAGTTAGAAATATGTTCAATAATATACATTACACATACGGAATTAAAATGAACACTTGTAATTCCTTCAAAAGATATTGTAATAATTATGTAGAGTAATTATCTGAAGTGTATTTTCGCATATAACCACGTATCACAACTTAATATTTACAAAACAAAAATACAATGCAGGACACTTTAATTATTTTGTATTGTTATAGATAATAAAGAAACAGTCACAATTAACAGAGAGTAAAGGCACATGAACAAATATAATTACGTACACTTAAGTAGAGCCATGATGCAAATGGATTAATATTATTATTTACACGTCATTGTAGCATTTAAAATCTGACACTTAAAAACTTGCAAGTCGAAATATGATGAGAATAAGTTGGAGTTGCAGGTCGATATTCACAATTAAAAGTCGGAGCGTTAAGGGCTAATATTTTAGTTGATAATTAATATCTACATTTTAATGATACATTTAAAATAACATATGAGTCGTATCATGCTGCGTACAATTATATATTTTAATATGTTTATTAATTGTATTTTAAATTTTTACAATAATTTAATATACAATTCGTTATATTTATACGTATATTTTTTTTGTTTAATAATATGCTTGCATCAAAATAGAGAACATCACACATTTCATTTTTCATGTGTTTGTATGTACAGTATTTTCCGCTCATAGACGCAATGTTGTTCCACCAGTTTTTGTAATTTTTTACATAGAGCAAGCGTTCGCGTCATTTTTGATCTGTGATCAGGCTATTTCCACAAACAATGAAACGTCAAAATAAAAAAAGTGACATTTTTATATCTTTTACTCCGTATTTATCTTAATAAAATGTCTCAAGTGTTTTTGGCGAAAATTATAGCTGAAAACGTGACCATATATGAATGAATTTAACATAAAATAACTATCGAATCTTTCCTTTCATTTCACTCAGATTTTCAGACTCTGTTTGTCACTCTTGTTTCTAATATAAATATGTAAGTATTTAAGAAGCGTGCAAGCCAAAATCAGATAATAGCCAGCAATATGTATCTACTTTCCTTAGTATAGTAATAGACGCGACGCGGTTCGGAGTGTGCTTCTATTAAACGAGGACTATTGTATAAATTGTACAATATTATCTAAATTAAAAAGATTTGGTTGTATGTTTATTTATTAAACACAGTATCGCTTTAAAATAACATATCATTTTTTGCATACTACATTTTTATTAAATATTTCGCTATTATATTTTCAAATAATTTTAAATTATATTGTAAAAGCAGTTGTATAGATTTGATTTAAATATGGAAGAAGCTTAAACATTTAAGTTTATTCAGTTATAACATACAAAATGCAAAATACACATAGAATAATAATTTTTTTTGATATACAACCTCATTATGTACAAATAGTAAATTAATGTGAAGTTGATGGATATGCTTCTATAGCATTACCTGCAAGAAGATCGGTCATAAATTTTTTAAATTTGACATCTTTTGCATCGTTAGATGATATTCTTTCTACAATTAATTTACGTTTCTTTGCTTGCAGTTCTTTTGTTTGCAATGTATCAGTTTCTCGTTGATTAATCATATCTATATGCTTCCTTTTGCAAGTTTCTATAGAATCAGGTTTTTGTGTTTCTTCTCTTGCACGACTTAGTTCAGCTGTTAAATCAACCATTTTTTGTTCCCACTCTTCAAGATGTTTTCTCATTTCAGCTAATTGTGTATCTTGATCATGTATTTTCTTTGCCTGCTCTTGTAATTTTAAGCTTTGTAATCTCATTTGGAAGCCTTGTCTTTTCATTCGAAGTTTCATTTTACTAATTTGACCTTTTATAGACAGAACAGATAATTTATTCTTTTTAGCACGACTATAAATTTTCTTGAAAGTCTGATTCAATCTTTCTGAACTAAAATTGTGTGGCAGTGTTACACTGTTTGAACTTGTAGTATGA
The DNA here is from genome assembly GCF_000188095.3 of Bombus impatiens. Taxonomy (NCBI): domain Eukaryota; kingdom Metazoa; phylum Arthropoda; class Insecta; order Hymenoptera; family Apidae; genus Bombus; species Bombus impatiens. The sequence goes on along the minus strand of NT_176796.1, from coordinate 627,774 downwards.
TGAGAAATCATTAAACTTCCACTTGGCAATTCATAAGAACCTACGTTACTAACAACTGAAGTACAAATACTGTGTTTTAGATCTGGTAAAATCTTTTCATCGAAATGTTCCATAGCCATGCTACTAATATCTCTTAACTCTTGAAGTATTTCATGAGCCCTGGGTGGAGTTTTGGAATCCCGAATTAAACGAAGAACTCGAAAAATTTCATCGATTACCTGATGCAAAAATATATATTAATTAAACATATATCAAAAGAGCTGAAATTATTAATACTCTACCTTTCCAGGAATAAAACAACACAAATTAAGATCCACATATTTTATAAAAGTCATGGATAACATAGATATTCTTGTTTCGATAGCTGTTAATATATCACAATGACGTGCCAAAGGATGACTCCTTCTTTCTGATTCTCTTCGTGGTAATTGACTTTTTACTGCACGCAAACATTGTGCGTGATATTTTTCCATCAAATTGAAACCTCGGTTTAATAACTTTTTACATATCCGATCAAATTGTTTACAAACCTGTTACAATTTTTTTAAAAACTTAGTATATAAGTCTTAGCAAACAATAACACACAAGAAGGATAAAAATAATCTTACAATTCTATATCGAGAAATATCATCGTACGAAAGGTTAGACAAAATTGTCTCTAAAACAATGTCAGGCAGGTTTATTAATTGCAACATATCACTGTTCTTGTTTTAATTAAATTCTTAACACTTTCACTCAAGTGAAATTTTAAAAATATTATTAAATTATATCTTTTTCAAGTTAATGCAATAGTAGTAAAAATGGTGCAGCTTTAACTATGGTGCATACAATTACGATTACAATGTTTTGACCGACCGATGACCTATAAACAAATATAGCTATTGCACATGTATCTGTTTATAACGTAGTTTGCTATCTACAATCTTGCAACGTAATGAATTTGCCAGTTCCCTTTCTAACTCTTATACAGTTAATGGCCGGATATAACGCACATCAGTTTTGGCTGCCATATTGTTGTGTCACGTGATGAGGGAGTAGCGAGGTGAATGCGCCGGGTCGAATTCGTGACGAAGAGTTAAAAATTTGGACATCACCGTCTACTACGAAACCAATTACAAGATGGATGTACGAAAAGTGACAGAATTATTACGAGCCACGATCGACCCAGAGCAACAGAAGCAAGCTGAGGAGCAGCTAAATCAGGTCGGTCAACTTATTGAAAACGTGCTTAAATGACCGATACTCCAACAGAAACATGTGCTCCATTCCTATCATTTTCCTTCATTATTATTCATCTTTTATATTTTCTTCATTATTATTCACCTATGTATATATGTATACATATATAATTCATTCTTCTAAAACATATTCAGGAAAATAAATTTTTTTATCTTTGTTAGCTAACAATTTCATTTTTTTTTATTAATTTTAATTTTCGAGAGGACGGCATTTAACCAAACTCATAATTATGTGGATCTAGAAATTTTTGTTATATATTCTTCCATGAAGTAACATAGATAAATTTTTTAACATTTTAAAACATTATTTTACTGTCTATCAATTTTGAGATATTTACTTATTACTTAATTATTATTACTTAAAAACATTCTTTTTCATTTACAAGATACTCCTAATTTGTTATAATTTAATACTATTATTTATTAACGTTCTTTCTCTTCATTTGTACTATTGAATGTATGCATCATAGTGTTTATATACTCTGTTGAACATTAATAAAAATGAACTATTATTTTATATTTCAAATTATAAAAGATTATATTATAGTTACATATAATGGTTTACATACAATAATAACTACACTAGACTAGATTTATAATTTAGAGGATTCCATAATGTTTTCAGATTCACAAAATTATTGGTTTTGCACCAACACTACTTCAAGTTTTAATGACTGCAGAGGAAATGTCTGTAAGACAAGCTGGTAATTAATAAGATTAATCGCTTAAAAAAAAAAGAAAAAATTAGTTAACTAATGATAACTTAATACCAATTTAGGTGTTATATATTTGAAGAATCTAATTGCAACAAATTGGGCTGACAGGGAAGATGAAAATGGGTCAGTCAAGTTTACTATTCATGAACAAGATCGTGCAATGATCCGTGATGCAATTGTTGATGCTCTTGTACATGCACCAGAACTTATTAGGTAAGTTTTTCTATCACAATCACATTTTCAATTGTAGAAAATATACAATATATATGTAACATGGTATCTTTATAAGTAATCTTAATCAATATATTCTTTTGTCGATTTAGAGTACAATTGGGTGTTTGTGTTAGTAATATAGTTAAACATGACTTTCCTGGAAGATGGACACAAATAGTGGACAAGATCACAATATATTTACAGAATTCAGATGCTTCTTGCTGGCCAGGTGTTCTCCTTGCACTCCATCAACTTGTCAAAAATTTTGAGTATGTCTTATTGGACTTTCTTGTTCAAAGAAAAAATTATTACCAAAACGTGACATATTACATATGTTTCAAATTGCAGTGATAATAGTAGAAACATTTACTGGTATATTTTTTAGATATAAGAAGGCAGAAGAAAGAGGGCCATTAAATGAAGCAATGAATCTCTTGTTTCCTATGATTTATCAATTGATATTACGACTTTTACCAGATCCTTCAGAACAATCAGTATTGCTGCAAAAGCAGATATTAAAAATATTTTTCACCCTTACACAGGTATACATTTTGCTTTTATAGATGTTAAACATATTATTCTGTATAAAAGTATATGTAATCACTTTTTTAATTTCCATTATAATTTATGATTTTTCTTTCAGTATACACTTCCTTTAGATTTGATTTCAAAAGAGGTTTTTTCTCAATGGATGGATGTGGTACGACAAGTAGCTGATAGACCTGTTCCACCTGAGACCAACAATCCAGATTTGGATGACGATGAACGAGCTGAATTGCCATGGTGGAAATGTAAGAAGTGGGCTCTTCATATTTTACGCAGAATGTTTGAAAGATATGGAAGTCCAGGAAATGTAACTCATGAGTACAAGGAGTTTTCTGGGTGGTATTTAAGAACTTTTAGTGGAGGGATACTTGAAGTCCTTTTGAAAATTTTGGACCAATATCGAAGAAAGATATATGTATCACCTAGAGTGATTCAACAATCAATTAATTATATTAATCAAGGGTAAGCAATAAATTCAAACAATAATTCTATTATGTTGCAAGCTACAGTTTGAAAATTCTCTGTTTTAATGTATAGAGTAAGCCACGCATATTCATGGAAGTTTTTGAAACCACACATGTTTGAGATAATTCGTGATGTACTCTTTCCAATACTCTCATATTCTGCAGCAGATGAAGAACTTTGGAATAATAATCCATATGAATATATTAGGGTCAAATTTGGTGAGATGATTTATTTAAAAATAAAGTGTATCCTGTTTGCGTATACTTTGTCTTTTATTATTTTATTTTAATAAATGATATAATTTATTACTTTCTAGACATTTTTGAAGACTTTGTGTCTCCAGTAACTGCAGCACAGACCTTATTATATTCTGCGTGTAAGAAACGTAAAGATATGCTCCAGGAAACTATACAATTTTGTGTGGAAGTACTAACTAGTCCAAATGCAGACCCTAGACAGAAGGATGGGGCATTGCATATGGTAATTATCTTTATGTGAAAAAGTATTTTATAAAGTAAAAAATATAAAATATTCTAAAAATCAGTTTTCTTTAGATTGGGAGTTTAGCGGATGTATTATTAAAGAAGAAAGTTTATAAGGAGCAAATGGATAAAATGTTACTACAATATGTTCTTCCAGAATTTAGTAGTCCTCATGGACATATGCGAGCGAGAGTAAGTAATCCGTATATTATTATTTATTAAAATTTATTGATTATTTGATTTGTAATCCTTTTATAATTATTACACTCCAGGCATGCTGGGTATTGCATTATTTCTCCGAAATAAAATTTAAGCAAGAACAAATATTAGTTGAGGCTGTTCGATTGACGACGAACGTTCTTCTGACGGACCAAGATCTACCTGTTAAGGTAGAAGCTGCTATTGCTTTGCAAATGCTTCTTTCTGCTCAAGAGAAAGCAAAAAAATATGTAAAACCTCTAATTAAGCCTATAACCCTTGAATTATTAGCTATTGTACGAGAAACAGAAAATGATGATTTAACAACCGTTATTCAAAAAATTGTTTATATATATCCAGACCAACTTATGCCAATCGCAGTTGAGATATGTCAACATCTTGTGAGTATTATTCCTTTATTTCTTCCCTTTACAAAATAAATTAAGATATTGAAAAAAAATCTTATTGATATTTTTTAGGCTGCGACTTTCAGCCAAGTGCTCGAAACAGATGAAGGCAGCGACGAAAAAGCTATTACTGCCATGGGATTATTAAATACAATAGAGTCTTTATTAAGTGTAATGGAAAATCGACCAGATATCATACTACGATTGCAACCAACAGTGCTTCAAGTTGTGGCTCATATCTTTGGAGAAAGTGTCATGGGTAAGGCAAATAATAATAATGAAGGCATAGATACTAAATGTAATATACACTTTATTAAAATGACTGGTAATGTATTTTTTTATTTTAGAATTCTATGAAGAATCTCTTTCATTAGTTTATGATCTTACGATAAAAACAATATCAGAAGATATGTGGAAAGTTTTAGAAATGATATATCAGTTATTCCAGAAAGATGGCTTTGAATACTTTACTGATATGATGCCTGCTCTTCATAATTATATTACAGTTGATACTCCAGCATTCTTATCAAATGAAAATCATATATTGGCTATGTTTAATATGTGCAAAGCTGTACGTTGATCATGTTTTTATAAAAATTGTAAAAGATGTTTTTAATTTATTTTGTTAAAAATTCATTTTTTATTTGTACATACTAGGTATTAACAGGGGATGCTGGAGAAGATCCAGAATGTCATGCTGCAAAATTATTGGAAGTCATAATCTTGCAGTGTAAAGATCATATTGATCAAGTAAGCTACACTCTAGATGTATATTTTAATGTGCATTTTAACCTAACTTTATTTTATAAGAATGTGACAAATTTCATATGTAATGTTATTCTTTTAGTGCATACCTTCCTTTGTACAATTGGTACTAGAACGTTTGATGCGTGAAGTTAAAACATCTGAGTTAAGAACAATGTGCTTGCAAGTAGTAATTGCAGCACTTTATTATAACCCAGCACTTTGTCTTGACACAATGGCTAGATTGCAAGGAAATTTTAGACAGTCGACAGAACCAATTGCTTCACACTTTATTAAACAATGGATTCACGATACAGATTGTTTTTTAGGGTAAATTATTTTAATTGTTCAATAGTGATTGCATTTTTGTTCTATAATTAAATATTATAAATATTAATTGATACATTTTTATAAAAACAATATTTACATTATTTAGGTTGCATGATAGAAAGCTCTGTGTTCTTGGATTGTGTACTTTAATCAGTTTGGGTCCTACAAAACCACCAGCAGTGAATGAATGCGCCCAGCAAATCATCCCATCTTTGATTCTACTTTTTGATGGACTGAAAAGAGCCTATGCAGCTAAAGCATCTGACGCCGGTGACGAAGAAAATGAGGAGGACGATAGTGATATCGATGAAGGTAGGAATTTCCATTTATCCTCCTATATCTCTTTTCATTCATTTTTATTTTCAAAAACTAATAGTGCTATCAATATGTTTATATAGAGGTTTTATCATCCGATGAAGACGAAATCGACGATGCTAGTCAAGAATATTTAGAAAAGTTGCAGGAGAAGGTGACAAGGTCATCTACACAACATGGTTTTAATTTATCAGCTTCAATTCAAGATGGACATGGTGATCACAGATCAGATGATGATGGTGATGACTCAGAATATGATGCTAATGAGGAAACTCCACTTGAATACTATGCCACACCTTTAGATTCAGATGATATGAATCAAGATGAGTACATTATTTTCAAAGGAGTAATGCAAAGTGAGTAATCACTATATTCTTATGCTTCCCACATATTTGTACCTCCTTCTATTTGTTGAATGAAGTACATACTCAAATTCTTTTTTATATACAGATATTGAAAGAACAGATACAGTTTGGTATAGAGCATTGACTGGTCATTTAACTGCAGAACAGCAAAAGGCATTACAGGAAATTATTCTTTTAGCAGATCAGCGTAAAGCAGCCTTTGAAAGTAAAAGAATCGAACAGAGCGGTGGTAAGCCTCCCTTTTATTGATATAAAATATAGGTATAATATAGGTGCTTTCGAAATGCATTGCACTAAAATAATATACATATATTTAATGTTTTCGTTTTAGGTTACGCCTTTCATTCACAGACTGTACCTACATCGTTCAATTTTGGTGGAACGCTTTTAAGCCGATAGACACCCGATCGTTTATATTCTTAGCTTAAGTAAGTAAATAAATTGTGAAGCATCCAAGTCGAGTATCCTTAACAATGCAGTACATGTTCCCACTCCGTTAAAACTGAGTTGCACACGAGTTGAATTCAACATGAAAAAAGCTCTCATTTTTGTTTTTTTCTCTCCACGTTTTTGACTTTTCATGACTATATCTCGGTACATACAACAATGGTAGCATCCTTTCGAGCGTTTGGAAATCCATTCCACGATGGAATCTGCGGAGAAGCACGCTTCTTCTCATAACATAATAGTAAAACGTAATTAATTCTCATAGTAGAAAAATGCATCTAGGATAAATAAAGATACTAATTTGTATTTTTTTATATGAAAGATATTTTTGATCATTGTTATTTCGATTTCCAGATTCCAGGGAATATGTTCTGATCTCGATTTCCAAATCACTGTGCTTCTTCGCCGAGCTCACGCCAATCCATCGTTCAGCGCGATCGAATCTTTTTTTTTGTACGAGAAAGAAAAAGATATGTATGAAACTAAAAATGGAAGGGTGAAAAGAGAGAAAGAGCGCGTGTATGTATGTGTGTGTTTGAAAGAGGAAAGCAGACGAAAAAGGAGAAAGTAGTTCGATCGCTTTTGAAGCGCTCGAAAAAGTGCCTTCAACATGCTCGACGCGGATGGGACCTAACTTAAACAAAGCAAATTGGATCGAGGCTAGGACGCTTCTCTAGTTTATAAGTTTCCTAAACAATGTACTAGAGTATAATAAATTAATGCTAATTAAAAATGAAGACTTAAAGAACTTAACAGCCTTAATTTCAATAACATTAATTGTAATAATATTTTCAAAAGAAGCATTTTTAAATTGATGCAGAATTATATCACTTTGTACATTATATTACAAGTAAAAGTCATGTACAAAGTTTATGACTTACTAAGTTTCTAATTTAAAGACATTAGTTAAGCTAAGTCCTGTTTTGTAAAAATTGTATAATGCTTTATTAACCATTTTTTATTCATTTATTTAAAGGAATAAAATAAAATTTGATAACAGTTCCGCATAGTAACATTGGTTATCATATCTGACTAGAAAAATGGAAGTTGTATAATTAGGAACAGAATTGACTAACAATTAAAATGCAAAATTTTTTCGTTAACAGCCTTATATTCCACTTTCGATCGATACATAAGTTAAGTTACGTGATTTTAAATGAAGAACTTAGCAGGATATATACATATATCCATTTATGGAAAATAATTTATATCCTGCGAAGTAACCCTCAGGGCGGAGATACATTTATAAGAGGAGCTGCGATGATTGAAATTGTAGATACATTTGCTGTTGCCTATACGCATATATATATCTATATATATAATTTATAAAAATGTATATGTATATATATATATATATATATATATATATATATATACACATACATTTTTAAAAATAAGATTAGAACAATTCCAGTTTTAGAGATACTACGAAATTTTCATTTGGGTATAGAAGATTGTAGTTAAAAATAAATTTTTAAATACAAAATAATTATACGCTTATTTTCATGTTTAATCTTGCAAAAAGCGTATCTAGCAAAGCAGTAATTTCTAATCATTAATGGACGTACTTTCAAAAACAACTTTAATAATCGTTATTAGCAATATGTTCTGTTTTCATTATATATACTAACGAATTAACAGTTGAATAAAAAGCTTGCAAGTGTAAATACAATTTCAATTCTTTGTTACATTTGAAAGAAAAAAAAGTACAGAAAGGAAAAAAAGTATCCCACAACTCCGAGAAAACAGCACATCGGTGGTATTTTTTACCGATGGTTTATTGACCAAAGGTACGAAGCACTCATGAAGACGCAAAGAGGCCCGTTAAAACGAATGAGATGGATGAGAGGAACACGTTTAGAGCATGAAGGAGTTCTACTCTCGATCTCTTTTCTCAATGTGTCCTCGGATAAAGTAAACGTTAATGTCACTTGAGACACCGTTCGAAATAAAACGCGCCAACATAGCCACCTCTCATTGCTTTTGCTACATTCTGCTCAAACGCTCTCCTATTATTTTGCAGGACCTCCGCAGCATCTTTATTCAATGGATCTTCTGGATTTGGTTCCTAAACAAATAATATCTTTTCATAAAAATTTCTTTGGTCAACTATATACAAAGATGTAACATATAACGAATTTGATATAAATTAAATAATTAAGCATTTATGTAGAAAATTCTCTACTTTGTTAAAGAAAATGTAATAATTTTATGTTATACTAAATACCAAGAAAAGATATTGTAATCCATAGACAATAGAATTAATTGTAAGGACTGGTTTCCAATCTTCTCTTAAAATATTTAGACACACATTGCCATCCAAGTCAATATTAGGATGATAAACTTGTGTTTCACATTTTACTTTAGGCGGCTCATGTGGATAATTTGGTCCAACTTTAAAGCTGAAGACAAATCGGCCACCTCTATAAAATCCCTAAAAAATTTTTAAATCATTACCAAGTTGTATATATAAAAAGAAAAATGTTCTTACCTCATCTGGACAAATAATTAGCTTAAAGCTGAGAAGGTCATCTGGATCAGGAAACTCTGTCCCACATGTTTTTGGAAGATTAAGTTCATTTATATCTACATAAAATAAAAATTTCTTAATGTACATGTTAAAGAATAGAAGAAAAAATATATTTCAATTATTCAAATTACATAAGGTTATTTAAAGGTCAAAATAGTGAACAAAATATTTTTAATCTAGGATAGTCTTAAATATTATGCAAATATTAATATTAATAACAAAAAATATAAAAACAAATCAAATCACATTATCTTATTTATTAAGGAATTTTCTTTATAATAATCTTGTGAATAATTCTTTGTTGCTTCATTGGATATAACCACATATTTCTATTATTTATTAAGTTAACTTTTTAAAGTTAAGTTAATTTAAAAATTTTTAAGTTAAAGTTAGCTTAATTTGTCGAAACGTTATAAATAATATTTTATAAACAAGTTATAACATTTTTGTTCACAAATCAACATCTTCAAGAAATACGAAAATAAATCAATTTGTAAATTCTGCATATATGTATACGCAAGGTAAATGAAAGCAAAGAACTAAATATATAATATACGCGTAATATGGTATCAATAAAAATGGACAAATATTGACTGTTACAAAATTTAAAACTAACTACAACGTTGAATCTTAACAAAACTTTTAATCAGCTTTTAATCGATACGTTTTAGTCTTTATATATTAAGTTGGATTTATAGTAACAAATACAACAGACATTGCAAAGGAGACTATGAGTAACCATCAATAAACCTTTTGTGATTCTCAGTTGTGCTGCAGATGCCTTCTTTTGGGTGCCAGCTTTCGGCGACTCGCCATCCTTTTTCGCCTGTTTTAACGAGAATAATTTGATCATGATAGAGTGGCGGTGCCCGGCGTGGAAGGCACAAAAGTCTTCTTCCTCGATCGACCACGCGCGCAGCTACGATGCACGCAACAAAACTTTTTGACAATGGAAACAACTACTGTAAATTTACGACTGGTTTCACGTGGACGGAACAGAACTCGATTCTGTTACGATCACGGTATTAAAGTACCATTTTTGATACAGTAAAGCCTGTATTTCATTTATGCATATATGCACGTGACATGTTCCAAATCAAAATTAAATAATTAGTTCTTTTCGATTAAGACAAATTTTTTGCAATTATGTTTTTGATATTTACCTATAATAATGTAGATTATGGAATATTAATAATTTATTTTATCAGTTTTGAATTAATTTAGTGCCTCATAATTTAGAGGAGCGTAGACTGAAGATTAAATGTTACATAAACTACAAAGCAATTTATGAAAATCAATTATTATTATTATTAAACGCTTATAATAAGTAAGATATATTATGATTTGAAGATGTAGAATGTCAAATGTTTATATTACGTTATCATAAGCATAAACGTATAGAAAAGTATTTCGCATGCATTTCTTGTTGTTCAAATATGATTGGAGATCACTTGTAACGATTTGAGATTCTACCAATCATAATAGTTCACATATATTGGAAACCTTTATTCGTGCAATGAAAATATCTTTCTTGGTATCGTTGAATATACGAACAATTATTTGCTGCTACAAGGGAAAATGTATAAACACTATATACCTAGATGGTTCAATGTTCGTTTCGAATTAGAGTGAGGTTTAAGACGTCAATGGCTTACATTAGTTGTGCATGTTGCTTGTAACGATCAAAAAGTAACGAGGTAGCGTTTCGCGATCCGCAAGTATTTTTTAAGTGTGACAGTAAACGACGACACGATGGCTGGGATCCGGGATGAGATTTTAGCTAACTTTCAGGTAATATATTGAATGATTAATTATTCGCCAATATTAAATACAAAATAGAATTTTAGGTTATGCTGTATGCATTAATGACATTGACAGTAGTAAAAAAAGTGTATAAATATAAAACAATATTTTCGTTTGTTTTGTCTTCGATCTGTCAAAATTTTAGCGATATTTTAAAGTATATAAAAAGATAAGCATACACATATATAGGGTGGACTGAAAATCGTAGTACAACCAAAAAGAAAATGATTCTATGAGAAAAAATACGTAAAAAATTTAGTATGAAGTTTTCTCCTCTGAGAATTTTCAAAAAAATTCTCACAATTCGTTTTATTAAAAAAAAAAAGAAAAAGAAAAAAAGAATGATTTTAAAAATTGGTCAATTTTCATATATTATTAATATTAAAACAATATTCTATGATGTTTAATTCTGTATATTGTTAAACGTTTTTTCACACTCTTTTTGATTTTGTATTATTGTATTTATAGATCATAAAAACGGATAACAAAGACTGTAAAATTACAAGTACAGAAACAAACTTTAAAAAAGAATTCTGTTGTTAATTAATTCAAAAAATATTTTCTCTATTTTATATTAATATTTATATTAATTATTTGTGAATATTATAAATAAATGTAAGCTATTCTTTTAGGCATGTACAGGAATTGATGATGTTGGTGATGCTATTAAATATTTAGAAGAATCAAATTGGGATTTATTGGTAACTTTTTGTATAAATTCATTTATGTATTATATTTAAAAATGCATTAGAACTTAAGTGATATTATATCATATCATATAGGTGGCAGTAAATCAAGCTATGCTTCATGCTACACAACAATTACCTTCTGAAGTAAGTCCAGATATAGAAATGATAGAAGAAATTGAAAGAATGCCTCAGGCACATTCATTATCATCCCAAACCAATTGTGATCCTAAAAGTAATTCCAAAGTAGAAGTAACAGAAAATTCAAAACCAGGGACAAGTAAACCTAAAAGTTGCGAAAGAGAAAGAACTCTTACATTCCATATTAACCATCTTAATAATGAATATAAAATAAATTTGTCTGAATTTTCATCATTAAGTAAGTGGTTAACACTTTATTATATTGTTTGTATACAATAATTAAAATGGGAGTTACACATACATATCTTTTCAGAGGATCTCAAACAGCTTATATGGGTACAAACAAATGTGCCACCTTGCCAACAACGTCTGTATGGGTGGAAAAAAGAGCCAAAATCAGATTATAGATCGTTACAATCATTAGATTTACCTAAAGAAAATACATTGTATATGTCTCCTGCAACAGAAGATGTTGATTTAACAACTGATATGTAAGTAAATTTTCTAAAAAATAATCTGTTTAATTCTATAAAATATTTCAATTTTATGTATAATTACACATATTTATTACTTTTGTAGAGTGAGTTTATCAAATCGAATGACTCAAACATATACTTTGAACATTAAAAATGAAATAAATAAGGAAACATATAACTTGAAATTTCCTGGAACCAATACAATTTTGGATGTAAAATCTGGCATTTATTCATTAACAGCTGTTCCAGTTCGAAATCAACAATGGAAAGGCTGGCCAAGTTCAGTAAAAAATGATAATGTTATGTTAGCTCAGAGTGGAATTTCTTATCCAGAACATGATCTATCTGTTAATGAAATCCCCATAAAAAAAGAAAGAAAGGTATAGTAATAATTAAATTGCAAATATATATAGCTTTAAAATAATACTTATGTACTTACAGGAAGTTATAGACCTAGTTGAAAGTGACAGTTCTATAGATGAAGATGATATAGAAGATGATGTTTTTGTAGATAATGTCAGATCTACAAAAACTCAACGTCTTAGTACGTACATTAAATTTTTTAAATTTAATTTTACATTATCAATAATTTATTTAATTTATTTTTAGTGCCAGAAAATGTAACAGATGAAACAATAGGTACAATGCATTTTGCAGAAGAATTTGAAAAACGGTATGGACCAGCACATCCAGAATTTTTTACTGGTACATTTAAAGATGCCGTTAAAGAATCATGTTTAAAGCCTGCGAAAGAGGTTTGTAATTGATAGAATTATTTACTTTAATTAATATTTTATATAAAATATCATTTTTTAATGTTACAGAGAAAATTGTTAGCTGTATATTTGCATCATGATAATAGTGTATTAGCAAATGTATTTTGCACACAGTTATTAAGTTGTGAAGCAGTACTCCAAGTTCTCTCAGCAAATTTCATTGTATGGGGTTGGGATATTACATTTGAATCCAATAAGCAAAAGTATATATAACAACAAAATATAATTTCTTAATAACATCAAAACTTTTTCTTGCAAAATGCTTTTAATTTACAGATTTCTCTCATCTGTAAAACAAACATTAGGATCGTTTGCAACATTAGCTATGGAAAATATAGATGTTGATACTCTACCTGCTCTTGTAATTATAATGAGAGCTAGATCAATTACAGAAATGTTTACAGTAATACATGCCAATGTCGGAGTAAATGAATTATTAACGAATTTAATTCACGTCGTTGAAGTATTTCAGGTAAGTGAAAATTAATATATGATGTTAATATAATCTCTAGCATTACATTTTTTCAAAATAGGAACAAAGACGTACCGATATTGGTGTTGAAGAAGAAAGACAAGCTAGAGAAAGAGTAAAACAGGAGCAAGATAGAGCATATCAAGAAAGTTTAGCTGCAGACAGGTACATTAAAAATATACATATAATATTTTGATAAATATATATATATATATCCAAATTGTTTTAATTTCGATATAATTCTAGAGCGAAAGAAGAAGCGAAACAAATGCAAGAAGAGCTAGAAAAACAACGAAAAGAACAAGCAGAAAATGAAAGGTTGGCTGAAGAAGCGAGAAAAGAAGCTCATAGACAAGCAGTAGAATCAAGTTTACCTCCCGAACCACAACAAAGTACTGGTGATGGAGTGCTAAAAGTACGAGTGCGGCTCCCAGCTGGGAAATTTTTGGAACGTAGATTTCAGTCTGATACACCATTACAAACGCTTCTTAATTTCCTTATTGTGGAAGGTTACCCAACAGAAGAATACAAAGTTCTATGTAGTTGGCCTCGAAGGGATGTAAGTAGATGATGTAAGCACTTGAGTTCTCACTACGTAAATGTGCTTCTCATTTTATTGAATTAAACGTGGATAAATGAGCTTTTTACATATGTGTCATTACTTTGTAATAGTGAAGTTAAAATTTATTTAATGTTATTTTTTTATTTGTTTCAGTTAACTTCTATGGATTCAAAATTAACTCTTATGGATCTAAAATTCTGTCCTCAAGAAACAGTAATTTTAGAAGAACGATAAGTAACTTGTTGTAATTAAATTAAAATGTAGAAGTTAAACATTGCAATATTCTGAAAGTGTTATTTATTTAACAAGTTTTGAATAGTTATCAGTTAGTATGAGTTCAGTTTATTGTGTAACTACATTTTTATGCTGTATTTTTTCGTACTATTCATTCGTACGACAAATGTAGTCTTATATTATAAAAAAAGGTTCTTTCCATGCATGTGCATTGTATATTTTAAATTCCTAAAAATAAATTACATTTCAAAAAACCTCAAACAAAAGTAGCCTTTTGTTTGTTGTTACCATGATTGCAAAAAGCATTAAAGATATATTAAAGGAGTTCAATTTGTAACAAATATGAATGGAATTTGTAATAAAAAGATATATTTTGAATAATATTTAATTTTTTTAAGAATTTATATTATAAATATAAAGATGCAGCAAAAACGATATCACGCTTTATAAGTTTAATTGCTTCGCTAAATTTATTCTCTAAATCCGTATTTCCAATGTTTTTTGCTGCTTGACATAACTGTCTAAGAACTTCTTCCGAACGACGCATACATCTTATGATAGAGCCTAAAATAAATTAAAATTGCATTATTCTCTAAAAATAACATGTAAAGGCTTTTGATAATCTAGTAAAAAAGAACAACAATTCTAAACATACCTTCAAATATGTCTGTCATTTTGCAAATTTGCAAAAAGGTAGCTCCTTTACACCAAGCGTATACAACGTCCATTAAATACGGCTTGAATCGTTCTACATATGCGTCTTCATCTAATTCTAAATTAGCTTCTGTAGATACCTTTGCTATCCTTCGAGCTAAATCTTGCATTTGCCTGAGTGGACCACCTAACTCTTCAGTACACTTAGGCATCTCATTTGATTTGTCATCACAAACAAAACAACTAATTAACGCTACCATTTGCGGAACACTTAGCGAATTAAACAAACCATTAAAAATCATTTCCGTCATTAACAATTCATCAGCTCCATTCAGCTCACAAGCAACTCTGCCTTTTAGTTCTATTACATCTGATGCTGTACAATAGGCCATTCTTCGCAATACTCGTTTCCTACATTTTAGTTCATCCATTTGAAGTATTGATTTGGCTTGTTTTAATTCTAGCTTAGCTTGTTTTAGCTGACTACTTAAATCTTCTTTATGTAAAAATTGTTCATATAGAGTATTTACATCAGGATCCTACATTAGCAGAAGGTAAAATATTCATTATTAATGTGAGGAATTAAAACTAAGAAAAAATATGTAAAAACAAAAGATGACTATTTTACCTTATGCAAAGGATGAGCATATAATTTTTCTTCTAATACTTCAATTTTTTTAACAATATCTTTGAAAGCTTCGTCTTCAATATGCATATCTGTAATAGGATTCAATAATGGTGGTCCATCAGGAAATCTTTTCTTTACTTCCTGTATCGTTTTTAATACACCTTTCCTGTTATCATATGGTCTTAAATCCCTTGGATAATACAATCTAAGTGAACTAATTTGAGAAATTAATGTGTGTATAACAGGAACTACTTCCACATCACCTTCTTCTCCTTCATGACAAGGTATAGGGCAACCTTCCTTGGAGTCTTTAGAAACATGAAGTAATATATCAATAATAATAGCAGTGCTTTCTTTCATTGGGTTTTTAGGGTTTTTCTTTTTAAAATTCACAATAATACCCCAATCAAACATTTCATTTTCATTTTTTACCTACAATTATCAATATAATTATGAAAAAAAATGATTTAAAATGTAAATAATATATATAAATACATACTTTTACTAATCTTCCAGGTTGTAAAAATGGAAGTAAATATTCTGGCTTTGTCAAAAATGACCTAAATTCAGTGCTAAGATGGTCAAGTTGCTCACGTATATCATGATAAGAAGATATATGGTTATATCTATCAATAGTCACTGCATTATATGCAATTTGCAAATCCTTCGCCTCTATAATGATATGCAGAAATAATATTTTATTCTAAATCATAATATTTAATAGGCGAAAAGATAATCCACTTACTGTTATATAGGTCTGGAATAGATGCTTGATTTTGAAATTGATAAAAACTCCTCTCAAGCATATATTCTGGATTAATTTCTTCAACTCTCAAAAGGTTCAAAACCATGTTATAAGTTAAATGAAATGCTGAATTAATAGGATCTGGTTTTCCTTGTACAATTGCTTTACCAACGACAGGACTAACTTGTTCATCTATCATTAATATTACTATTCCTTTTTCGTCCAAACCTCTTCTGCCTGCTCGACCAGACATTTGTATGTATTCTCCGGATGTAATCCAACGAAAGTCTTTACCATCAAATTTTCGCGATGATGTAAATAGAACTGTCCGTGCTGGCATATTTAATCCCATAGCAAAAGTTTCTGTCGCGAAGAGCGCTTTTATTAATCCTTCTCCAAACAATATTTCCACAGTTTCTTTCAAAATAGGTAGAAGTCCACCGTGATGAATACCTATACCTCGTCTTAAGAGCGGTAATACATTTTCAACTTGTGGCAAACGTCGATCTTCTTCGTTAAGAACATCCATAGCATTATTAAATACCTCGTCTACTAACTTCTTTTCTTCTAACGTATTCAAATCTAATTTAGCCAATTGCATTGCATATATCTCACAATCTTTTTTTGAAAAACTAAATATAATTACAGGTGCGAAATTTCTTTCCATAATCATTTTAACCATTTTAAAAATATTTGTTTGCCCGGCATTCGATGGACGAATACCTCCTTTACGTCCTTTAGTATCTCCTTTAGCTGCATCACCATGATGCAAACAAGCCATTGCTCTGTTAAAATTTTCTTCTTTAAATTGTCCCGTTTCATCTACAACCTACATATAAATATAAATATATAAATATATGCTGGTTATTTCATCACAAGTTACTTGTTTATTACAGTCTACAAACCAAGTGGATACCATCACCTCCAACAGGGAATATATAATGTTGTAAAGGAGTTGGTCTATAATCTGTATAAACAACATGGCATGGTTGCTTATGTAAATGTGCAACCCATTCTACAAACTGTCTGGCATTAGGTATAGTAGCAGAAAGAAATACATAGTGCACATTGTCTGGTAATAATATTAATGTTTCTTCCCAAACAACTCCTCTTTCTTTGTCACGCATATAATGAATTTCATCAAAAATTACCCATCCAACTTCCCGCATTACCTAAATATTAAATGCGCTATTGAGATTCTAGATGGTAAGAATATTATTTACATGTAAATTTAAAAAATATTTTAAAAAACCTCAGATCCTCGATAAAGCATATTCCTTAAAATCTCAGTAGTCATGATAAGCACACTTGCTGTTGGATTAATTGTAACATCTCCAGTTACTAAACCTGCATCCTCAAACTCTTCAAAAAATTCTCTGTATTTTTGATTACTTAATGCCTTTATAGGTGTTGTATAGATAACTCTTTGTTTATCTCTCAACGAACACGCTATTGCATACCTACAAAATTTTGCACATTATTTATTATTAACAATACATAGATTATTTAAAATATATCATTTTTTCAAATTCTAATACATACTCTGCAACAACAGTTTTACCAGCTGATGTATGTGCGGAAACTAAAACAGATTGATTATTCTCGATGCATAATATTGCTTCCTTTTGAAAAGGATCCAATACAAATTTGTACTCTTTTGCTGGTTTGCCTTGTTTATTTTCCAGGGATACATATTCATAATCTGGTGGAACTGCAACTTCGTGTGTACATGACTCAATCGTTTCTATCGTATGTATTTTGATACGTGATGTTAATTCTTCTATACTATAAAAATTTGAAAATTTGAAAATATATTATTCAAAGATAATTATTAAGCGAACCAAATAAAACTTTGCAAATAACTTTTTGGTTAGAGGAACAACTACTGTACAGGTTGTTTGCAAAAAAGTATTTAATACTTAAAGAGCTTATAGTACTCGCTGAAAGAAGTAGAAAGATGTTTAATCAACATAGACTCTAAAAACAATTCTTACGATGTAAATTTAACTTTTATTATTTAGATGTATAGTAACGGAAGCATTGAATAAACACTTTTTACCGCTCTTGATAAATACTATAAGCCCTTATTTTTAACACCTTGCATCTTACTTTAAATCCTCCAATACAGGATCAGGTCGTAATTTTTTAGAAATAAATGCATCAGAATTATTTTCAAGTTCTCGTTTAGTTCCACCTTCTGCATTGGTTCCCCTGTGTGCATATCATTTCTTTTAATTAAAAAAATTGCTTGAATTTACTTTCAGAGTACATACATACTTATATTACGAAGAGGTTATGTAAACGTTTATACTAACTTTTCGTTTAACGATGCGTTTATATCTTCATTTCTTGGCTTTATTGGAGTTGGAATCACTTCTATATCTTCTGTTTCTTCAAAAACGTCAAACAAGTCTTCGGTAAAATTAGCCATTACAAATATAAATTTATACTCTGATCACAATTTACATAGATTCTTTACAAAGCTTACTGTTTACATCTATCGACATTCTATATCGATTATTAAATATATCGAAAAAGTGGTCGACTATTAAATATATCGAAAGAGTGGTCGACTATCGATTAATTTAAAATTTCAACAAATTATGTATTTAAAACTTCATACTTTTAATATAAAAGAATTTTTAATTTGCAATAAAATAAAGTGCTTTAATTAATTAGAACATAAAATATGTAAGTAGGATCAAAAGTGTTTTTATTATGAAATTACAACTTATATATACATACAATAAAAAGATATCGTAGAGTATATTGAATAATTCATTTCAAATATACATCAATTTTCTTTACATCAATATTTACACTAATATCATCATCATTTTTATTTTTTAAATGAATCTTATTTAAAAGTTTTATAAGTTTTATAGTATAAAACATATCAGATCAAATAAAAAACAAAACTTTTGTAACTTTATTTTATTTTGCTATAGGTGGCAAAATAATGTATGTATCTGCTTAATTAATTTAGGCAACACAAACAGCAGGTAAAACGGATAATTTGTCTATTCGTTACGTGATTCCGGACGTGATAACACGTTGAAGGATAGAATGGGACCCTCGAATGGGTCGAGTTTATATGACGAAGAAGCAGGACTTTCAGTTTCTTTTAGGCGTTCGCGAGTGGAACATCGTGAGTGTAACGGTCACGCTGGCACGCGCGTGAAAGTTTTGTATTCCGAGCGCCCAGCCTCCTCTATGCACAAAGTTTATTGACGCAGGAAGAAGATTGAAACAGATACTTAAAAGCGTATGTAGATTTTCGAAAGCAATGAATAATTTAAAATTCAATTTTTATTCAATGATTTTATAATTACTATTACAATTGTAATTCTCAGTTAGTTACTTTTTTATACATCTTCTACTTTATATCAACATACATATTCTTCTTCTTAGTTGTTCTTAGTTTTTCAGGTAGAGAATAGTTTGTACTGTAAATCTTTGTGTGATAATGAAGTAATATATCGAATAGTACGCAGTGAAGTAAATAGTTAATAACTAAGATAATCCTTAAATAGTTAGATAAGCGGAGTATGCAAATATACATATGTATGTATCGGAAGAATGTATGGTTAAGAGCAGGGGTGGACTGGGACGTAAATTTTTACCGGGACATTAACGACATGACCGGCCATCCATTCTTAGTTCATTGATTAAATTTTACGTATAACGGCCCCAAAAACCCGACCGGCCCACCGGGAATTACCCCAAACTGCTCGATGGCTAATCCGTCCCTGGTTGAGAGTGCATGGCAAATAACAATAACAATTACTGTAAATCGAGTATCATTTTTTATGAAAATTATTTGTCTCTTACAACGTTGCAACATTTTACTCATAGAGATTTAACTTATTCTAAACTGTATGTGTGTACATATTTTAAAGAAACACGAATATATAGATAATGAATCTTCATAATAGAATCACCCTGTAAATTAATCGATTTGATCATGCAATGTATTAATCAATATGATCGAATGGTTTATATTACTATGTTTTAACAACAAGTCGTACTTACGTATATCATAAGAATACCTGTAGTATTACACTTGCGATGATGTTACTATTATGTGATATGTTGTTTCAACTACTTAGCCCTCTTGTTTAGTAATTTACTTTTGTTTTCAATTACGATAGTTCAACTTGATAGGATAGGGTTCTATGGCGATATACGAATAATCTTTTTCTTTTAAATATTTAGTCAATTGATAATTTATGACAATTGCAATTTAAGTGCGTATATCACCCTATCAACTAAAAATCAAAGATACCATGAATTTTAATAATATAGCAAGATAACGAAACAACGATTTAATTAATAGAAGGTGAAGTAAAATTTGTATTGCAAACAAAAATTTGCGAAGAATTCTACAAGTACGCGATACTCTGTGACGAGAATTGCGAAATGGAGTGAGTTTCAACAGAATGGCCATATGTTAGAGTCGAAGGATGAAGGTATAAGAACATGAAACGATCAATGGTCCACGAGTCATCGTGCCGTGGAGCCGTGGGTCGAAAAGTCAGGGCCTGTTCAGAGTCAATTTTTCTTAACCAATGAACGCGTCCTCTGAAGGAATTTTAGTTGTTCATTTTCATAAACCATTGATTTTCGCTCATTTGTACATTAAAAATTTCAATGTATCATAATATCTCATAGTATTAGAACTTGATTAATATTTTAAACATTTTTAAACAATAATCTAATCATGGAACGAATTGTGAAAAAAAAATGAAACAAATCATGGAACAACTTGATAACAAGTTACTCGATTTTATTGGTTATCCCTTTGAAGGTTAATTATGAATATTCTCAAAATTATATCGCGTCTTTTTTTAGTTATAAAAAGCATCTTGTGCGATGACATCTATTTCATTGATAGTTTGAATAATTTAGGCTCTTTTTACGATAATTAAATTTAGTAAAAAAAGAATATAGAAAATAATGAACATCTCAGTCAGATGGAAACTAAATCACGTGTATCTTTTTGGGTAATGCATCGCACGTTGACTACCGAAGCACGTACACACATGGACCAGTAAAACTGACGTAATCCTTTGATTCTTCGCTGAATATGCAGGTACACTCATTGCCATGGAACAATTGTTATTTTTGTACTTTCTCCAGCGAAAAGAAAAGCTATAGGTATTGCCCTCTGGCTATTTAGCCGATTCCAACGGCCAAAGTTCGTATATCCGTTCAATGATACGAAACATAAATCTGCATATATGAAAGTTGTGGTTTGCCCGGGGCTATTTTGCCTTTCTTGTACCACCGAAAGAAAATTTTTATCGTATGATCGTCTTCTACTATATTGTTAACCAGTAATCTTAAACTTTTATTTCATATTTTACAATCATACAATACACACAATAATACTATGTTAATATTTATAAATTTCTCACTTATCGCTAATTATTGCATTATTTGCATTCTATAAATTGCAAAAAATAGTTACTTTGTAAAAAAACAAGTAAGATAGACAGAAAGACGGAAGATCAATTGATTATAAATTCTATACAGTACTTTCGATGTCGTCAAAGTAAATAGAGAAAATCTTTTTTTTTCGGATATTTACATGCTTAATTTATTATTTCCTGCGATTTTGTTGATTTTATTGTGTAAGAACCGTAATCTAGCATATACGGCGTTTGAAAAAGAAAGTGTGTTTCGATTAATTCCTTTTTGTACATACTTGTATTTCTGAGGATCTGTTAGTCGATTAAAAGAACAAGTTCGGCCCTCTCAAGCGTAGATATGTAGCGTAACAGAGTGAAGTAGCGGGTATTTATTTTCAAGCTGTGGGGCGGTACGTTTTCATACGACGGTCCTGAATGAGTACGAGTGAAAGTTCGTGAGTTAAATATTTTTTGTAACTTCGTTTTGTAGATTGCTCATACGTATGTACGAGCTTCCTATAAGATAAGTTACAGCACGCTATGTTCGCTTCTTAATGAGGAATAAAGTGTATATAGTTATTTATATATCGTAAGCGCACAAAAATTAATCGTAGAATTGAGAAAAAGAACAAAAAAAAAAGAAAGAAAAAAGAAAGAAAAAATGGAGAAAGCGCACATATCGTTAAATGAATAGAAAAATGATCGTAATGGTTTAAACTACAATTTGAGTCCAAAAAAAAATTACAATTTGAGTTCAAATCGAGATTTGAGAAGAATAAATTCACAATCGAATTTAATGATTACTTAATTAAATGACCCTAATCTAATAAACGTTTATACGTTTTTCTTTATTTCAACTTTATCCCTTCTCTTTTTGAACATGCAAACTAATTGATATTTACCGAATTAGGTAGGTTTGTAGGTTTAATACAAAACTTTTCCGATTATGCAATGTATCTAAGAAATATTAAGTTTCTGACTGGAGCTGCATTCTTCTCCAAACACAGGACTTTTGTAACGTCAATCGACATTCTAGGGTGCACCGTGTAATACCTGAACACCGGGCAGTGAGTTATAGTGACGTGAAAGTTTCCGACTGGAAGAAGCGGAATGCGGAGTGCTGGGCGCTACGGTGTGTACACTGATCCATGGTACTAGCACAGACGAGTACTCGTCTGTGGTACACTAGGTAATTGTATGGCTGATACCATGTTTATTATACATGTTATGCGTACACGGCTACTTCTGGTATATTAGTCCGGCTGACCGATTCCCGTATCGGATACATATTTCATTTCTATGGCTTGATTCATATGATGGTTATATTTTAATATTGTTCTCAAGAAAATAGTTGATTATTTTATGAAGCTTAAAGAGTATAAAAATATAAAGATTACAAGAAATATTAATTAAAGGATAACAAAATTTGTTTTGAAAAATTCGTTGTGTAAATAATTATTGCAAAAATATAATATTATCTTATATTTTCATCAGTCTGTAAAGAATGTCCTATATAACGTAATACTCGTTTCACATTGTCCAATTTCTTACGTGAACATGACGAATGTGAAAGCGACCTTGAAACTTGGGTCATCCATCGCATCAATACTAAGCAGTATGTCCGATAAATATCTAGCTAAAAAAATTTTTATCTGATAGATTCGATCGTGTAGCTAGAATTTCAATGAAAAATTAAGTTGCAATATTAATTTAGTCAAGCTGTAGATAAATGACGAATTAGAATTGGAAATTTCTTCTGTACAGTTTCAACAATCGATGAAATAATACATCGTAATTTTTCATCATAATTTTGTATTATAGATTCAGTGAGTATCAAGAAGAAGGCAAAGAATGATGCTGAAATATTAATGATAATGGAGGAACTTAAGAATGAAAACGCGTGGCTATTAGCCCGCGGGCGATTATTCTAAAAAAGCATGCAACGGTGGTTACTGGCTCTAGATGAACCTGCATCTAATCCATGCGGTAACACCGTCATCAGCCACGAACCATCCGGGTACGAATACATAAATTCGTACGCAATTTATACCCGTATGGCATATTCAATTATTTTTGAAAATCATAGTTGTTTATCTGTATTAATCTTAATAGCTTTTATTGATGGCACCGTTAAAAGTACATACAAGAATGTGATAGTTTTTTAAGACTTCGTGGGAATTTCGTATAGGTGGTACTAGGTTGGATCGTAACAGGGGATGCTGGAACGCGGGAAGTTTTGTTCCAGTGCCGCAATCGCAACGGCCTTGGCAGTTTCAGGTGGGAACCAAACTAGCTCTGACAGTGAAACTACTAAATTGTCTTTATATGCGGCGAATGAGCGATTCACTTGCAATCCTGACAATCTGTACGCGGTACCACGAATTGGTTTACATGAGATAGAATGGTAAATGAAACTTCTTCTTTTATCATTGCAATAATTAATAAATTAACGTTAAATATATAGTAAATAACTTTTTAATTAAATATTTTGAAATACTGATATAAAGGAGAAAAAATTATTCTTCAGGATAGAGGCTGACTCGCTAGAGGCTGATGTTTCGAGATTCGTAGCCGGTTCGTCAACAGTAACAACGACCACAACGCGAAATAATCTAAAAAAATGTTGCCGAACTTCGACCAGTTCCGGTTACTCCAGCCATTCTCCGCCATTGTCGGCTGGTTCATATTCTTGTTACACATCAGCAGTCTCCGGTCAGAGTCTTTTTCGAGGAATACCTTTAACAATGAAGGATCAATTCAGCGGAGGTCTTGCTGTAATTCACGAGAGCGAGTCAATTCCACGTCCTATTTGGCCGACTGCATTTCCCAATCCGCGCGAACTCTATCAGAGCGAAGAAAATCCCGAATATGATAGTAAGCAAATAGATTCTTTTTTTCTTTTAATGTCTTATAAAAACAGTAAAACATGTTGCGGTTTATAATAGCTTTGTACACATGTTACGGATGCAGTTGCGCATATACCTATTCATATTGCGATTGGGATTATGAAAAATCTGCAAGTATATCGGCACACGATGTCCTCCTTGAATTATCTCAAACGCTAAACTCTGTGATAGAAGGCAAAAATGCTATGACACCAGAAGAGATCTTGCACAATATCTCGTATAAGGTGGCCCAAGGAATTGGTTTGAAAGGAGGACTTTATGAGTACGTTTACCATAATTCCTCTTTTTTACCAAGCAAACGATCGTTCTTAAACGACAAGAATTCGTGTCTATTAAGTAGCAATAAAAATTCGTCGTCGAAAATCAATCCAGTAAACTCAAAACTTTACGATAATACACGACACCTTTATCTGCACAATCCATGGTACACTTGCTTATGCACTTGTGAACATACTCACAGAGTTTTGTCGTCTTCTAAAAATGACAAACAAACCAAGACGCACGATGGATCAGAAAACAAAGAAAATCCACCTGTTATACTTTTCATGGATAATCATTGTCAAAGAACAAATTCAGAATTAACACTGCAGAACGATAAAAACACATTTGAGTCGCACGTTTGCAAATGCTTAAATCGTTCAATTGCTCTCGATAAAAAAACGAAAAACATATACTTGAACCGTTGTATTAGAAGTGATACGAAAGAGGCGATCAATATTAATGAAGAAAACAAACAGGACCGGGATAAAGTTATTTCTAACGAACCAGAATACTCTATGGTAAGTGTATGTGAAATACTTCTGACCTATAAATTTAACGCATATTGTATAATCTTTTAACCGACTTCTTTACTCGATGCACAAATCGTTACAAATAGATCTAACTCTTTAGAGATAAAAGCAATTACTGCCATATAATAGATTCATTACCTGATTCACCTGTAAT
This sequence comes from Bombus impatiens, assembly GCF_000188095.3. Lineage (NCBI taxonomy): Eukaryota > Metazoa > Arthropoda > Insecta > Hymenoptera > Apidae > Bombus > Bombus impatiens. The sequence continues at coordinate 602,339 of NT_176796.1, read as the reverse complement.
GTATATTCCTTTTTGCACGTAATAACGTTAGGAGCAAATAACAGTATTCACAATGTCAATGTAACCAACGTATCAAGACTGATGTTTCAGCAGTTGGAGTGCAGTGACGGTGATTCATTCAACAAAGGTAGAATCTTCTCATCCAACAGAAATAATTGGGATTATCGTGTGCGAGGATTTGCCGAAGACTTAGATTTCACGCTCGACGTTTCACGAGCGGAACGCTTAGGTCGTGTAATTGCAAAAGCAAAACGAAAACGACAATGGTGCAGAGCTCTGACCGCCTTCTTCGGACTAGTCTTCTTTGTTTTAAGTGTCGTCATTGTTTCCTTATCAGTAACAAAAGGACGTAAAGTATTTGGAAGCATGTAATTCGATTTATAAATCATAACAACTTAATAAGAGTACTTTCGTAACTCTAGTAAAAATACTGACTGACACTTGCTTTATATGCTTTTAGTACCTTATATTGTTAAGCTAAAATAATAGGATCTAAATCCTGTTAGCAATATATGGCTGTGACCATGTTTTCTTATGTATGAATATTAATATGCAATGTATATCCAGATAAAGTAATATTAAGTAATATAACTAAGATAAACGATAAGACATGAAAGTTATATGATTAAAAATTTAGTTAAATGAATAAAGAAAATTAAATTTATAAGAGCTTAGCTGATTTTTCCTTAATAGCATGATTATCTGCATTTTTTAAATTCATTTTTACTTAAAAATAAAATTGTTAAAGATATATTAGGTATTTTAATGAAGGAAACATTGGCTTGGATATAGAACATTATTTTAATTGTTGAAGTCAATCATTGCGCATGTTTTCACGGACGTGAGTATACAGTATACGTATAACACAACTACCGTTAAATAAAATTCGATAATTTGAAATATAGTAAAAAATAATACATACCAAATTTAAGTTTTGATAAAAATATTATTCTTTTATGCATAAAATAATAGAATAAATTGTTATGAATTTAAATATTTAATACTTAATCGTATGATATAAAGGTTATATCCCTCTGTATATTTTCAGATTATCTCAATTATTTACTTGCTCGATTATTTTGAGTAATAGAAAGAAAAATACGTTTGTTTGACTTAAGGTACGAATTCAATTTTTATTTACATTAATGATGTGAAAGTAGCTGTATAGAAAAATATAATTTTTAAGTTAATCAGTAGTTTAGTATATAATAACCTGCATTGTTCCAGATTTTATTCTAAATTGGCTTAAAATGGTATGTATACCATGTGTAGCTATACCAATATTACTCATTATATGGAGATTCTTGATACAGCCATTATTTATAAAATGGTGGCAGTTCAGAAACAAACAAGTAGAATTAACAAATAATGAACAACCCCCGCAACTTGTAAAGGAATGTAAAAATGGAGTTTGTACATTATCATGGACAAAAAATCAAGATGAAAATTCCATGAAAAAGCATTGAAATGAAACTTGTCTGTAAACACAATTATTCCGAATATAATTTATTGTATAATATTAAACTTTATATTTGTTTACAACTTTTTAAATAACCATAAGTATATTATGCATATACATAATATACATCTTGTGCAAAGTATTTATTATATTTAGGATGTTCGTGTTATTACGCGAAATTCATGGGAGATTTAAAAAGTTTGTTCAAATTATTGTGTTACCTATATAAAAGATAATAAAATTTTATCCTCTTCTGCTTTTCTCGCAAATCTATTACTAATAATAATTACTGATACTAATACTAGAAACAAATAGCTCGTCATCTTGTATATCAATAACATATAGTTATATGAAAATGTAATTTTACTTTGTATTCCAACACAGTTATTTATGTATTCTTATGTTGTATTTTCAAGAAAATTGAAGTTTTGTAAGATAATGAAAAAGGGTATTACATTTATTAGTTTAAAATACATTATACATCACTTAACAATACTTAAATATTCATAAAAGTTTAATGTACATTCCGAAGTTCCACTTCAAACATCAGTGTACTATTACCAGGAATAACAGGTGGCGAGCCTTTTGCTCCATACCTATAACAAACATGTAAAACGTAATATGAATAATATATTTAAATTTAGTTCACACATAAATGAATGATACATACGCCATAGCTGGAGGTATTGTGATCTGTCGTTTTCCTCCTACTTTCATTCCCTGAATACCAACATCCCATCCTTTAATTACTTCACCTTTCCCAAGCCTGAATTTAAAACCATCTCCTTGTGTTGTTGCATCAAATTTCTTTCCATTTTTTAAACGACCCACGTAATATACAGAAATCAATTTTCCACTTTTGGCAAGAACACCATTACCGACTTTCAATTCTTTTATTTGCACTCCACCTTCTACTACTCTTGTTTTCTGATCACTTTGGGTATTTATTTCATTTAGTTGCTGTTCCCTTTTATCTTTTTTTTGCTTTGCCTCTTTTCCATTTAGTATTTTCTTTTTTTGTTGTTGTTGTTTATTTCTTTTATCTTTCTGTTGAGGCTTTACTTTCTCTTCCTCTTCCTCTTTATCTTCTTCTTCACCCTCCTCATCCTCATCTTCATCTTCATCTTCATTTAATAGTGATTCTTCATCTCCTTCTTCAGAATCATCAGAATCATTTTCTTCATTCATGCCATCTAGTTCTATATCCTCATCAGAAGATTCTGCTTCAATTTCTTGTTTAAGACGCTTAGTATTTTTTTCATTCTTTAAGGTATCTATAGCTTTTCTTTTTGATTGTTTGTCAACCAACTGTGGTACCTGTTCTTCTTCTTCTTCTTCTTCGCCTTCTACGTCCTCTAGATCATCCAAGTCCAAATCTTCATCAGGTATTAAATAACCAGTTAAATGTACATGACCATGGCCATGACATATAAATGCTATTGTACTTCCCTCATGAAAATTTAAATCAAGTGGTACTTGCCACGTTGAGCTCTTTCTTAAATTGCATAACAAATAACTAGTACCTTCATAGTATAACATCACTTGTACCACACCGTCATCTATAATAAATAAAGTATAAAATGACATACTATTATTATTTAGAAATATAACAAATTTCAATTTTTCAATTACTTATTTAAGATTTGAATAACATGCTAGATTATTATTCAAATTTTAAAACGATTATTTATAAATTTAAATTTAGCATAAGACGAATTTATTAATATTACCGGCTTTTTGAAGATTTAAGCTAGCCATTGATACATGGAATGATTTTTCAACGGTCTGTGTATATCGTTTATTTGGTTCCAGTATTAAACCTAAAAAAAAAAAAGATTATAAAATTATTATTAATATTTATACAAATTCCTTTTCGTAAAATATTGTTTTCATAAGGAGTAACCGTTTTTCGAAACCACATGGCGACACCATTTTAAAACACTTTATACCGGTAAATTTTGGAAAACCATCAGATAATTCTTAACCGTGATTATACTTACCCCAAAACATTTTGTCTGTGTAACTTTTGACTCTTATTCCAGTAAAATGAAATATCAATTATAAAAACTTTCTATTTTTTACATTCAAATACAGATACCAAGTGCCCTTTACGACCTCGCGCCAACTACTAATGAACAACTAAAAGACTTCATACAGCGCCATTACCTACAAATCAATTTCTGTCATGAACTAATTTTTTTTGTAGATTCAACACCATATTTTAATAACAGCGATTAAAACTTGATGGATTTTAGAACATTTTCTTATCCTTGAAATTCTTAACTTAATAAATAACAATTCTTACTGATAATATCACGTTTTCACTCAAATATTTTTACTTAATTTTTGTACTTAAAGTAATATTTCGTAATTTCATTACGATCATATTACAGGCGATACGACATAGAGTTTAGCAACGATTTACAGTTTACAGTCATAGAATCATATGCATTTTTGGCATGGCCTTAAAGAGTGGTCGATAGCACATCTATATCATATATATTTTTAAGTGTAAAATGTTTGACCACGGTCAGGTGTGTTTGACTATTATTGGCAAGACATAGATAGAGTATAATTTATAATATCTTTAGACTGCTTGGAAAATTTATGTTGTGAATTAGCAAAATGATGATGGATTATTTTGTTACAAATAATTCTTTGGCACCTGCGCCAATGGGAATTCAGAGTACTGCTGGTGCCGTACCTGTAAAAAATGATAAAGGTTAGTAATTAAATATTGTAATTAATATTTAACTAACTATAATAATTATCTTCCTCTTTCGTCTAAAAATAGTAACAATAATATAAAGATAAATAGTAACAACAGTTGTTTCTGTGAATTATGTCTTAAGTGTTACAATACCTAAAAAATTTTGTTTGAATTTATAGGTGAACTTTCTATGAAAAAAGTAAAGGTACATCGTTATGTCTCTGGTAAACGACCTGATTATGCACCAGCTGCTAGCTCAGAAGAAGAGTCCGAAGAAGAAGATTTCTTAGAAAGGCGTGTACATAAAAGTTATGAGGAAAATGAAATTTCTATAGATACCCCTACACATTCGCAAGTGAAAATATGTGATGAAGATGATCCACGTATAAGAAGATTGACGCGTTTAGAAAAGCAGAAGGAATCTAATACAGAAATTCGTGCAGAGAGACATAGACACATACATGAACCAGAATTAATTGAAGTTGAGCCTGAAAGAACTCGGGAAAGGATAAAGTTAGAAAGTTCAGATTCGTCAGAAGATGAAGAATTATCAGATTCTGAAATTGAGAGAAGACGCGAAGCATTAAAACAACGGGTTCTATCAAAAAAAGAAAATGAAGAAGAATTAATTCATGGAGAAGAAGATGAGAGGTCGGGTGATACCTCAGAGGAAAGTTCCGAATATGAAGAATATACAGATTCAGAGGAAGAAACTGGACCAAGATTGAAGCCAGTTTTTGTACGTAAGAAAGACAGAATTACGGTAATGGAAAAAGAAAAAGAAGCAATGAAACAAAAACAAGCGGAAATTGAAGCTAAAAAGTTAGCAGAAGAACGGAAACGACAAACATTACGGGTAAATCTAATTATATGACTAGTAAATAAATCAATAACTAATAGTGATTATCTCCTTTATTCTATTTATTACATAGATGGTAGAAGAAGCAATAAGAAAAGAAGCACAAGTAGGTAAAACCACCAGTGAGCATGAAGGAAAACTTGAAGATGTTTGTACAGATGATGAGAATGATGAAGTTGAGTATGAAGCTTGGAAATTGCGAGAATTAAAAAGAATTAAACGTGATCGTGAAGAAAGAGAACAGTATGTATCGTTATTACAATAACAATTATTTGATACATATAAAAATTCTTATAATATTTTTTAAAACATTTCTTATAGACTTGAAAAAGAACGACTTGAAGTTGAACGAATACGTAACATGACAGAAGAAGAGCGGAGACAAGAAGCGCGCTTAAATCCAAAAGTCATTACAAATAAAGCAGCCAAAGGAAAATATAAGTTTCTACAAAAATATTATCATCGTGGAGCTTTCTACTTAGATAAAGAGGATAATATATTCAAGCGAGATTTCTCTGGTGCAACTTTGGAGGATCATTTTGATAAAACGATTTTACCCAAAGTTATGCAAGTGAAAAACTTTGGACGCAGTGGTAGAACTAAATATACTCATCTAGTTGATCAAGATACTACTCAATTTGATTCACCATGGATCTCAGAAACAGCACAAAATTTAAAATTCCACAATAATCAAGCTGCTGGAATGAAGCAAGTATTCGAACGACCATCATTAAAAAAAAGAAAAAATGAAAATTAATCAGGATACGTTAAGAATTTTATATTATATTAGAATTAGCAACATATTGTAAAATTGTTTTATTTAAATCAAATTTTTTTTTATTAATTGGGGCTTTTGAATACCTTAAATATGTAACAATGTATAAATACAACTCTTAGTATATCTTATAATCTTGATTTACTTTTTTACATATCAAGGTTTTTAAAGCATGTTATTTAAACTTATTTGTACTCATGAAAATGTTTTATTTTTCCAACAATAATTACTTTTGAAGGTACCATGATAATATTCGTATCATCAATAACAGTTAATTTCCTGAGAAAAATATTATATAATTGTTAAATAATTCTAACAAAGATGAAGTATTAGTTATTACTAATAATACTCAGGAATTGGCTCTTTTAGAATATATTTGCTAATTTGACTATATTCACTATGTTATATTTGTCTAAATAAAAAATATACATTATCACAAATAATAATAGTTACCTATGGCAAAATATGTTTAGATCGTTAAGTTATTTTTACAAATAACATAGGATTTTTATTACAATTCAAATATATTGACCAGGGTTTAATATCTGCAACTTTCATAAATATAGTTTAAAACTAAGAAATCTAAAATAATACGTTAAATATCCATTTAATGTCATATTGATCAATAAACATTTAAAATAACTTCTAAGATGGTTAAACATTCTGTTACCAAGTATTGCATCACCAAGAAATTCTAATCTCTAATAACATTCAGTAATATTATTCAGTGTATATGAAGGATGTGTAAAGGCCTAAAACATTTAAGTCATTTATTTTAAATTTATGTTTTTCAATTAGGCTAATGTGCGATTTAGTTTTGAGCATTGAAATCTCTGCATTTAATAAAACACATTTTGAACTTGGCTATGTACCTACTGTTGGTAGTTGGTAGCTGGTAATTGGTAGTTAGTAGAGGTTAGTACCAGGTATCTACCAGTTAGTACTTACATTTGTCAGTAAACTAAAAAACTGGCAAACAAGACATTGTATTTGACAGATTCGTAGACAAATCAAGTGATTGACTTTGATATAAAATATGTAAAATTATATTCTGCCATAAATTTGTAACGAATAATAAATTATAAAAGATATGTGACTGAAATTAAAGTGCACTAACCTAACAGGTATTAATTCTGTAATAATATTTGAAAAATATTAAAGATGACTAAAGTTATATAATTTTGTAAAATTTTACACGATATTCTCAATTTGTTTATTACAGGCCTTTTAAATTAGCGAATTTACTTATAAATAACGTTTTAAAGTGATATTGCTTGTATATTATATAAACTCAAACTTCAACTTTAAACTTCAACTTCAGTTATGGCAGCAATAAGACATACATTACAAAGGGAAGTGTTTACACCTAGTGATGAAAAATTATTAAGCGTATGTTATGTCAGTAAAGCATATAGAAAAAAGAAAATGAGCTTTTTGTGCTTAACTACAACTACAGATTCACCTTCATCTTTGCTTTTATACCAAGTAAAAAAGAATGATAAAAATATATTTAAGAAGAAACAATCATGGCCTTTAAGCGATATTCAAATTGTGGATGGTGTTAAAAATGATTCTATGGATATAGAATTGCACATTGATAAAGTATATAAATGGTCAGTGACAACAGCACAAGAACGAAGAACATTTATAAGTAATTTATATACTTATTCTTGCAATTTAGCCCAAAGGCCACAATTTAAAAATATTCCAAAAGAATTACTTATAGATCCCAGTTCATTAAAGGAAAGTGATAGTATTACTTTCACACCAGGTAAACATTATAGTTTGCTTGTAATTAGCTTATTATTTATTTATATTTTAAATAATATCTGTTTACATATATATGATTATTTGATATTACTAAGTTTATATGAATTTAAAGTTTAAATAGATATGTAATGTATAATATAGACAAAATAATTTCAGTTATCCTAACATTAAAATATTTTTAGAGCTGTTAACATCTCCTATTTCATCTGATTATCAACCTATTACTGAAAAAGAAGCTGCTGATTTAAAACAATTAATGGAGGATTGTGAATATGCAGTCTCTAATGCGGAACTTTTTATGGAAACCCTTTCTAAGGATCTTTCAATTCTTGATGGGGTAAAATTATAGTTTTAGTGAATTATAATTATAATTCTTATTAAGAGAAATCTCAATTCAGAGGGAATTTACTTTTTATTAATACAGGAAAATGTACAATCAGTTTTGGCATCAGAAGCCTGTGTAACTCAATTAATGAATAGTATAGAAGCAGCAATAACTGAAGCTTCTATTGTCGAATCTCGTCTTGCAGCCTATGATGAGGCCCTTGGTAGAATTAGGGAAGTTATGGCACGTGTAGGTCAAAAAAATCAGGCAATTCATACAGCTAATAATAATGCACGGCTCCTCTTAGATCAATTGAATACAGTAATAGTAAGTAATTTTTACTTTATTACATTTTACAACTTTTTTTATTTGTATAAAATTTTTATTCTGTAATTATTTTAATCCCAATTCTGTAATAATAAAATAATTTTAATCCTGTAAGTCACAATTAGATATTTCTCCAACTCACCAACGTGTTTTGAGTGAAGCTGAGCTTCCAGGAGAAAAAGAAGAACTTAGCCAAGCAGGTGCTGCTCTATTAAAAGCAATAACAGCTCCTTTACCACCCGGACTTGATAAATTAAGTGCAGTAACAGAACAAAAAAGACGACTTGATAAACTTAGAGTAAAATTTTCTGTAATTGTTGCTAGACATTTAAATAATCTCTTCATACATTTGGTATGTGTGCCTATGAAAGCAATACAAAATTAAAATATCATTGATATTGAAGTATAATATTGTTATAGGGCAATGATGTTGGAGATATGTCTACATCAATGACAGATTTAATTCTTCCAACACATCAAGCAGTTCATCATGAACTTGAACCATATACAGAGCTAATGCAATTATTAAGAGCATTAGATAATAAGGCTTTTATACAGTTAACTAAAGTATATACAGATACAATGAGTAAACTATATAAAAGGGATTTAAAGCGATTTTTTGAGGAAGCAAAAAATAAACTAATTTGTAAACGCCTTCAAGGTATATATGTTACACTTTTTTTCTTCATTGTTAATAATAATAAATTTTCATTTTTTACAAGAATGTACATTTTTAAGCAAATACATCAAAGTCTAGTGGCCAAAAAGTAGAAGATTTACTGAATCCTGCACCTATTTGCTTATTAAGTGGTGAAACATGGGCACCAGTAGGGGAAGGAAATCTTTTAGACTCGGTACTTGATTGTCTGCTTTCTCAAATGCAACCGGTCTGTCTCGCAGAACAAGCATTCTGCATTTCGTTTCTACAATTAGATTCTGTTCTTTCTCCATCAAAAGTATGTAAATTGTTGTTACAGATTTATTACAATATTCAAAAACTAAGTATCTATCTAAATGTGTTAGAGTAGTGAAATGGAAGAAACAGATAATGTTAGTAATGGAGCTGCAAGTCCTGGATCAGTGACTTCTACAGCAAGTAAAAAATTAGAAAGACAAGTAAATGAAGAAGTGCGTGCTACAATGGCGGCTATATTTCCATCGCTAGAAACTGAATTAAATAATTTTATTGCCTTTCTGGATAAAATCGATAGTTTGTAAGTATTTTATAAAATTTTTATTTCTACAATTAATTTTTGTTTAATTTGCTTGCAGAATAATTAATGCAAAAAGTATTTCAGTTGGTGTATGTATGTCTTGGTACGTTTGTCACAACATGTTATGTCAGCGCAAGACACTGGTTCATTTTTATCTATGACATTTGCTTCTGCTCTAATTCAAGTTAAAAGAGCATTTGATAAATTTATGCAAACACAATTACAATCAATTCTCTGTGATACTAAAGTTAATCGCAGGAATAAATGTGGTATTTTACCATATGTAGAGAATTTTGGACCATTTGCAAGAACGGCAGAAAAAATCTTTAAAAATTCAGATAGAAAAGTTGATCTTGAGAAGTGGTATACTAAATTAGTGAGTACAATGTTTGAAGCTATTGTCATCCATAGCAGAGAACATCATAAAACTCCACAAGAGGTTATTAAAATGGGTAAGATAAATCTATTAACTTTATACTTTAATTATGATTGTGTATGTTAATAATTAAAATTATTAGCGCTAAATAAATAATTGTGTTATATTTTAGAAAACTTTCACCATTTATATGATCTTCTATCACAATTAAAAATACCTATATTTGACCATGAACGAAAGGAAGCTAAACAAAAATATCAGGATGCTTTACGTGCATATGTTACACAATATTTTGGGAGACCTCTAGAAAAACTGAATGTTTGTGACTTAAATCTTTTTTCTTAGCCTTTCTATAGTATTTCTTTTAATTATTATAATGTATAATATATACTTACAGCTATTCTTTGAAGGCGTGCAAGCAAAAGTTGGTGCTGGAGTTAAAGAATCTGAAGTTAGCTATCAAATGGCTTTTAGTAAACAAGAACTTAGACGTGTCGTAAAAGAGTATCCTGCTCGAGAAGTTAAAAAAGGTTTAGAAAATTTGTACAGAAAGGTTGAGAAACATTTATGCGAAGAAGAAAATTTATTACAAGTAAATTAAAAATACGAATAATTTATTCATTTTTCTGTATTATATTTTATATTGTATAATTTTTTATTTAGGTTGTTTGGCGTGAAATGCAAGGTGAATTTATCGCGCAGTATATATACATAGAAGAGCTAATTCAAAGGTGTTATCCAGATAGTATGGTAACTCTTGAATTTACTATACAAGATATTTTAGAATTTTTTTCAGAAATAGCTCGATCTCATTGAAAAAAATTAATAATTTACTAGTTATAAAATAAACGTTTCATAATATATATTAGTATTTAAATTGAAATAACAATAACAAAATAATGTAATTTCTTGATCAGAAAATGTAAATACTTAATTTTCATATGAACTATTTAGATTTTTGTTCAGTTTGAGTCTTCTTGTGAAATAAGATAAATAAAACAAGCTTATTTATTTAATAAAATTCAATCTATATACTTCTGGTATTTTTACTCTTAATAATTTTTACATTTCTTAAAAATGTAAGAAAATTTGTTTAATGTAGAGATATTAAAAATAGAGAAGATATATGTATCTTTTAAGGTAAATGTTAAATTACTAAACTTTTATTGTAAATATAAATTAAAAAAATGTAATATAGGGATTATATATATCATAAATGTTTTACTATTACTTTTTACAATAAAGCAATCATACAATTGTTATACTTATTATCTGCTATAATATTATATTTGAATTCATTTTATTTAGAACTTTTAGGCCTATCTTCTGGTTTTGGTGGACGGAAGTTAAGCCAAAGCAATCCAGATGCCCTACCCTAAAAATTAAGATAATATAAGTAAAAATAGTTTAACAAAATTTAAAACAGTAATCTATTTGATATATGCATACATATGCTATAGTAGCACCAAGTATAATGATACCAGCTGCTAACTGTAAGTTATATTTTTGTTGAGCTTTAGCATGTGATTGCTGCCACGAGCCTTGTGGTACAAGCACTTCATCCATACTTGGTGGTCTAAGTTCATTAGGTACATGGTATGATCTTACACCTTTAATGTTATATATGTTATTAATAGAAATATAATAAATAATAGAATATAGGAAATCATTATTAAAATAACTTTTCTCTTGGCTATAAGTAATTTTATGCAAAAATAGAAAATCTTTCTCTTTATTAAATACCAGAAAGTATCAAAAGAATTAATCAAATAAATTACTAATGATAAAGTTAAGAAAAGTGTATGTATATATATAAGCTAAGCTTTGTAATTGCTATTAAACATTTTTCAGCAATATCAAATTCTCAATGTTATATAAGATTATTCAATAATATATTATCTTGGTGTCATGGAATAAAACATAGTAATATTACTAGCTTACCATTTCGTGTATTTCGGACAATTGGTTGTAAAATATGTCGTAACATCTTTACTGTTATAAATTAATTTTTGATACTTAAACAACACGTAGATCCGCCGACAGCGACGAATGAAAAGACAAATAGTATGTACCAGTATATACTATGTAGGTTGGTAAAATCATAGAGTAAAATACGTTCAATACCTATAATTACTGCGCATCTGCGCATGAAACTGTCATAAGCATGCGATATTTAGATACGAAAACTGCTTGTCAAAACTGTAACGCCGTAGCCCGCGCTTAATACGGTTTGTTTCGAATCCGAATGGAGAATACTATCGGGGTAGGTGTATTCTAAGAATTGCCCAGGTTTATCTCCTTTTCGACATGTTTGACTCAGGATTAAGATGCGTCGGAATCACTATCATATAAACAGACCTGAACTCTGAACATTCCTACATCAAAAGCGGAGAAGATATTTTATATTTCAAATTTTTTATAGCAACCGCGAGCTTGCTTTCTGTCTTAATTCGTAAACTAATTAACTAATTCTATATATCGTGAATTATCTAATTCATAACTTTCGAAATAATTTATGACGATCAAGGAAACTCATTTATTGGTTATCCGTCAAAATTCTAATCTTCTAATCACCATTGCAATTGGCTTTCTTTATGTTAAAATGGAAGGGATGGGAAAGCCTGCACGCACTTGAGTAGCGACATCCTGAGAAGGTGCAGGTAATTGTATGGTGTTCATTTTATTTCCCTTTTCTCTCGACATGCATAACAGGTGTTCGTTCGTTTCTTTCCCATCAAGAGCACATCGGCGGCCGTTGCCGAAACAATGCAGCCGTTGACCACCAGATGCCCCTTTTTTCAGTATCCATCTTTTATTGACATTTTGAGTTTATTTTTTCTCTTGGATTTGAACAACATTATTTCTCAGAGATGGGTTACAGAACGTACAGAAATCGTAAACAACATTATGTTGATTATACTGCAAAATTTTTATTTCGTCGCCAACATAATTTTGTATAATCAAATAACTGAATTTTTTGATATGATCTTGTCAACATATTTCAAGGTCAACGAAATCTGTGTGTTTCTTTGTAAATAATTATATATGTTATAAAACATATATACATATATACAAACATATATACATTGATAAAATCCATAGTCCACGTACAATAAATAATAGTACATAATAAGAACACAAAATAAAGGGAATACTCGAGTGATGTTAAAATATCTTGACTTTCTGGCCGAAAGTTGCAAGTTCGATTCTTTTTATCAGTTGTTTACCCGTTTATTTCAATTTTCTTCGGTGCTTTAACGATCACTTTGCAATCTCATAAAAAATTCTCTTGGAAAAAATCTATATGTGACCCTACAAACAGTATAAACTTCATCCTGAGTACATTTTTACAATGATAATTAATGGATACATTACATTTAGGTGTCCTGTTTCTCATGATTCATTCTGCATATATTGTAAAACACTCAACTTCATCTACTCTGGCTCACTGATAAGTTATTTAATGTTTAGGCACTTTTATAGCGGAATTGTACCAGGATTGTACCAAAAAATTCAAATTCCTTGATTATATGGGTTTTATCAAATTCTACAAGATTGTATGTACACTCTTGGAAGGCTAGTAGGGGGAAAAAGCTACATTTCTACATTAATTATTTTACACCTTGGGGTCATAGTTGAAGGATTGTCTGTTGCCTCCTCCTTTCTACTAACTCCGATCTTTGATAAGTGAACAGTTTGAATAGGGAATAAGGCTGTCCGGAGTCGTGATAATGAAGGGGGAGGGGGGGGGGAGGTGTAAGCCCCCTTCAAGGATGAACCGTGAGGCGGTGCACGGAGACGAGGGGGGCATCGTAACGTTTCTCGGGGACCAGATATTACTTACGTTTTCCCTGATCCGCTGAAGCAGACCACGATGGAGGTTTTAGCTACAAACATATCTATGATTTTAGTCATTAAAAATCTGAGACTACCCCGAATCTTCCCCTTAAAGGGTTCCAGCGTCTATGAAAATTTAGAGAAAAGATCACAGATCGTGAAATCTTTCATATTTTCTTCCTCCCTCCGCTTCATGCTTCATCATTTTCCTGAAAAATTTGATAATTTTAAGAATTTGTAATTCTGGTAAGCAATCATCTTATGCTTATGAAGAGAATCGGACATTTCTCAGTTCAAAAAAGCTCTTTAGATGTTTTCCATGTCTGGAATTTTCAGTTCAAGGTTCTGCAGTTATGTATAAAATCTTTTAAACAATCAAATGTTCTTTGGAGACAAAAAGACATCTTGAACTTTTATTATAATTTACAAAGAGTTATCTCCTTGAGTTCTTTCTCTATAGTGAGAGTTAAATCTAAATCATTTGTAGGGATTGGAATAAGTGGTAAATTCTGTTAAAGGTAGATGGGGCAAAATAGACAAATGCAAGTAAGAAAATGAGATGAGAAAAAGTAATAAAAAAGGAGTAAGTAAAATAGATAATTAACTGACTAGAAGTTTAAAAAAAATGAAAATTACAAAAATTGGTTACAGATAAGTAATAAAGTACATCAGGTAAAGTGATAATAGATAAATAACGTAATTTATGTATCTTTTTTCCATATATTTATTAGTTTTAGTTTATTGAAAACAGTTAATTTTTTTTATATTTCTTATTCTCATAGTGAGTAGACTTCAATGCAAAAAAATTAATCTTTAATTTCTTAGCCAAGATTAATTTTGCAGCACCTTTTGTGGCTTAATTTCTACCAAAACAAAAATGTAAAATCTATTTGTAATAGTCATAACATACTTTTTATATATCTGGCATATATATTTTATATAGATATTTGTATATCTCAATAAAAAGTATTAATTTACCAATGTGTAGAAGTAAATATTTTTATTATACATTTTATAATGATTTATTCCAGCATATTTGAAAAAATATAAATGTTTGAAATGTTACTTACATAAATCCAAGTTAATAGTAATTTTATCTCTAGAACTGAAAAATTGTTTCTAAAATATTAAATTTCGTTATATGTACTTTTGCAGAATAAAACTAAATATCGACAACTCAATTCTCTTTTTGTCAAATGGTAATTGCGAAAGTGAATAATAAAAATACTTATAATCACGTATATTCTCAAATAGACGATATTTATAATATTTTACTTATACAGCAAGAAGAAACATATTTGTTTTACATTCGCTATTTTATATTTTTAATATTATTACACTTAATTTGTTTTTGGACGTGTATTAATATAATGCCAATTCTGTTATTTGGTTTTATACATTTACATCGTATTATATTTCCAGCTAATATAGCTCAGGAAATAATGCAATTTGACTTTTCTTGTACATTACCATCTGCTTTTTCAATCTCAATCAATAACGTATGAAAAATATCTGCAACAGACTGAAACAAAATAGAATTACATTGCAATTATCCACATGTAACAATGTAATTTAAAAAAGATGAAACAAATCTACCTCGTTTTGTTTTGCACTTGTTTCTAGGAAAGCAGCATGCCAAGAATCTGCTAATCGCTTGCCTTGTTCTGTTGTTATCATTCGGTCTACATATAAATCCGTTTTATTTCCTACTAATACAATTGGGACACTGAAATTCATAAAAATATATTTTATTAAAATTATATATGCTATACATTTGTAATTATATAAGCTATCACGCAATCCTTTTATATGAGTTAATAAAGTGAATAATAATATAACATACTGGACTTTTCCTGTTATATCCAATAACTTGTCATAAATAATTTGTACAACTTCAAAACTTTTAGCACTCGTTATGCTATATACCAGGACATAACCATGGATATCCATAGAATACTGTGTAGGAAATATACTGTACTCATCTTGACCTGCTGTGTCTACCAACTTAACTTCATAGTCTTGACTATTTACTCGTGTACTTTTTGTAAATGCTGGAAAATATACAAATGAATTGTATTAAAAAATAAGTCAAAATAGGCAGTAGAACCGACATCTTTCAAATTTTTATATCAAATCTTATTTCTTTTTTGTAAATTTTAATTGAAGAAGCAAAGGATAAATTTGATGATAAGATGTAGGATGCTACTGCGTTAAATACATTCAATTATAATAAATAAAAATTGTAAAATACTTAAATATATAAAAAACAAGAAAACTAATAACTGACGAGTTCATGCATATTGCCAACAATACATCATGCTGTACTCGAACTAATTTGTGTTGTGTTAATATAATTCATAAGGTATGTGTACAAACCGCACATAATGTAAACTAATTCAGACAATAAAATACCTTTTGTACCTGAACATTATTTATATGATAAGAGTAATTTATATGAAATAAAATTGAGAAGCATTTCATGAAAACCAAACCAAATTTTTGAAGATCTTGAAATTTCTGTTATGTAACTTATGACTTATCTATTCTGAATTACGAAGTCATTACATAAATACCATTATATTTGTAAAACAATAAGCTTATCGCTGCTCTGTATTTCTTTTTTATGAGTATTAAGTCACATTAACCATTTTTTAAATTTCATATATGTAAATAATAATACGCTGGTATTACATTATTATATATGTTGATTTAGAAAAGAATATGACTATTGCGTAACACTTTTGCACTACAATTGCGATTGCAACAATGTATAAAATATGCATTTTCCATTGTAGTATCTTAGAAAGAGCAAGAATTTTTATATGCAGGATAAAATCTTTAATAGTTCAATGAACGGAAATTCTATTATAATGCCATAAGAATAAGTATTAATATTTTTTCAATTATTCAACTATTATAAATTTTAAAGTTTTAGAATATAATGATATTATTAAATGAAAATTAAATTTACTCACATTTAAAATAATAATATTATCATTAAATTCTATTGCATATAAAATAAATAATATGGAATCATGAAAAACTGCAATGAAATATGTGAAGTGTACAAAGTACATATACTGCTCTGAATATATACAGGGTGAGTCACCTAAGAGTTTAAGCTGAAATATTTTCAATACTACTAATTATTTCAGAAAATGTTCTAGATGAAAGTTGAATGATTCCAAGGGGAGTATATTTTGATGTTATTAGTTTTTTTGTAGGTGTATAGAGGTCATGTAGAGGTCAACTCTGTCTTTTTAAATGGAATTTAATTTATTTTTTATTACATTAGACGATACAGTGCAAGATTCCTTATAGAAAGTTATTAACCTACTTATACTAAAAAACTATTAGTTTAGTAGATATTTTAACTTTCAGTTTGTAAAACTTACTTTATGAAAGACAAGGAAAGATGTAAGATACTACTTTCTTTTTTTCCTGGGACCCTATTTGTTTCCCTTATTTTTCATACAATAAGTTTTATAAACTAAAAATTAAAGTATTTATTAAATTAATAATTTTTTGACATAAGTAGGTTAGCAATCTTTTATAAAGAATCTCACGCTGCATTGTCTATTCTACTAAAAAATATGATTCCATTTAAAGAGACAGAATTGACCTCCACATGACATTTATACTCCCACCTACAGAAAAGCTAATAACATCAAAACATGTTCCCTCTGAATCCATTCAACTTTTATCCGGAACATTTTCTAATATAGTTAATAATATTGAAAACATTTCAGCTTAAATTATCAGGTGACTCACCTTGTATATTGTTCGAGTTTACAGACTATATCGAGTTTAAAAGTGTTGGTATTTGCAAATGTAGCTTACACTTTAGAACAAAGGAAAACTTTCAATAATTCTCTATTAATACAATTATTTCTCAAATATGAAAACTAAATTTTAGAAAATTATATATATCATGCATTAAAAAATTTTATTGCAATGCAAAATCATTAAAAGTAATATGAAGAATAATATACATGTTGTAAGAAATTAAGACGATATGTTCGACTGTATGAAAAATTAACATACCAAATTTCTATACTAAATAGTTATGTCAAATAGTATTCGATATAATGATTTAAATAAATTCATAATATAAAAATAAATACCATGTGTTACAAAATCAAATAAACCCATATTCGTTAAAATTTATCTTTTGTTTTAAAATGTAAACTGCGTCTATAAATAATTATAATGTCTTTTTAAAACTCTCTTGTATAATTTCTTTATCTCTTATATTTTCTAAAATTTTCTGCTAAATAAGAATGAAATAGCTTAAATATTTTTATACAATTATAGATTACCAACTTTCCATATTATAAATAACTATAATTGGAAACATTAATCTAAAAAATTGATAATTAATTATAAGTTAAACATATTAAACATATTTTAACAATTATTGGCTCATTGAATTTAGTATACCAATTTGCTCATTCAATAATAAGTTTTCATGAATCTCTATTATTTACAGCATGAATTACTAACAGAATGTGCAGAAAATACTACTAACAATGTCATTAGAAATCTTTGAAGTAGCGTGTAAGACGATACAGGTACTTCTTACTATTTTCTATGGTAGGGTCATATGAATCCACAAACTGTCCCTCGACGAATTGTATGCTCAGTGACGACTTGCCTATTAAGAACAATAAAAAAAAAAAACAATAAGCATTGAGAATACAAGAAACATAAATTTTTACATACATAAAATGTTTGTATGCGTTTATAAATTTGTATAAATATATAAGTATGTTTACATATATAGCAAATAAGTTACATTATTAGATAAATAATTACTTTATAAAGATATTAATTAGTATAACAAAACTAATGTAAGTTTAAAATGTTCCATATTTTTATTAGTCATGATATGATAATCATTTAATTTTCAAACACACTATAAGATAAGCAACTAATCATTGATGTAAATAATAATATTTGTTAACAGATCTGTTGTATATTAAATTATTTCAATTACAATAATAATTTTTCATTACCTACGGATCTATAACCCATAATAGCTATTTTCCTTTGTTTTGGTGGCATTTTTCAGCATTTATAAACAGAAACGCTGCAACTGTAGTCCATAAAGGCTGGTGCATGCTCCAATTAGAACCTCTACATAAAATTAAAATAAGAAATGTGAAAAATTATTTCTTTCGAATAAAAGAATATATTCTTATATTTGAACTAATTGTTAGATACTACTATTATTCTAGAAGATTATTATAATAAATTGATTCTATAACTTATTTTGTACTAAAATAATCAATTTAGATTGAAATAGTTTATTTTGAGTTATAAATTATTACATTAAAGGTTATAGTTTAAACTATAATAAACATATTAAAGAAATTAGTTTACAATAAAACATATGTCTAATAACATAGATTGTGATTAAATAGATAATTAAATAATAATTGTATGAATATACTTGATTTTAGTATACTTGTTTCCTTAAATTGTTACTTAGTTTGATTACATCATAAATGTTTTGAAAATTAACTACGACATTTCCAATTATATATAGAATTATCGCCTATATTTGTAATATTTCATTTCATAAAAATTACTAATTGTAATTCGAATTCCAATAAAAGCTAAATAAAGGAACCATATACATGAAATATGAAAATAATGGACGACTCTTTGTGAAAACATATTTTTTATAAAATTACAGTCATTAAATAAAATCTGCAAAAGCTGTGTGCGTAAGTAAGAACGCATTTAAATATGTATTTAATATATGCGTATTAAGCATAGTTGTATGTACATATATAGTATTCTTTACATCATACTCTGTTTACGTATTTATCAATTATATAGTAAATGTTTCGTTGCGTTGCAATAATCAAACTCTTTTATTTTATAACATGAAAATTGCACTCATAAATAGACTTCTCATCGAATTACGTATTATTTAATGCACATGCAAATGCACATGCACTACTCACCAAGAAAGAGAAGGTATATACATCAGTATACATACATTATGTGCGTTTCATGTTAATCGACATATTGACTCCTATTATATATCAAGTATTTAAACAAATAAAAGTTGATATTTGTCTGAATATGATGTCTTAAAATAAACTTTTCAATACTACTGGAAATATTACTATCTTCTTATACGCTGACGCGATAGTTTCGTACTGATATTTTATATAGTGTCACGTCTCTCGAACGTGTATAGACTTAACGAGTGACGGTAGTTCAACAGTAGCCGCAAGATGTCTACTATCTCCTCACAAGTACATAGTAAATTATTCGTTATTCCAGTATTCATTAATTTATATACAACTTCCAAAATTAATTTCAATTTTATAGGCACAGGAATAGAATAGGACCTATTAAATGTAATTCGATTGAGCAGTTTAATTGGTGGTCTTGAGAAGAAACCTTTCTTTTTTGTTCTATCTTTCTCCTTTATTTCGCGGTTCATCCACATGTTTTGATGCTGAAAGTCCGATCTTAGGACTCGATAGTCTTAGATTTTAATCAAATTCATAGGGATTTCCTTTTAAAAAGTTTTTTAATTAATTCTAAGCAATCTTTCTTATAATATATTTAAATAATTATATTCATAAACATTGCATTTATAGTATCATATATTTATAATATACAATGCCGCAGAGGGCATTAAGCAAAAGACATTAACCTCAAAGAAGAAAGCAATGGAATCCAATACCGAGGATAACATCGAATATATGCAATGCTGATGTTAACTATAAATTTATAAATTAATAAAGATAAAAGCAATGATTTAATAAAATTAAAATTACATGTAATATTTACATACTGATATACATATAGTTTACAATATAACACTATTTACTTCTTTATTGTGAAAAAACAGAATAAATAAATATTTCCGCGGAAGAAAATTTCTTGATTTCGTTATCTATTGGCAATGAAACATATCTATTTTGTAAGTTTGAAAACAAAAGTGAATTCTATTTCTTGCATTTTCCATGTTTTTTTAAACCCTGTTACATCTTATTTTCTATGTTACTTTTTAAAATACATTATGAAAATCAATTAAGGGAGACCTATGAAATAACTATAAAGTACGCCAAGAACACTTTATGATTAATTTTTTTTTTAAATATTAATATTAATTCTGTTTTCAATTTATAAAACAGTTTTATCTATTGCAATTTTTCTTAAATTCCAATTTGTTCATGTTATACTTTTGATTTATTATTTGTTATAATATAATACAATTATAATATAATTTAAAATAATGACAATTTTTATATTTTAGCTATGCTAATCCATATTTTTGGTATATGGTCTATTGAACATACGTTCACATACATACGATACGATGTGTATAATGCAGTGTGAAGCTTTTATTTCGTTAATTATATCGATAATTTTTTTATATTAATAATAATTAATGAGTTTATACTATAATTTAGTGTAATTAATATATATACATTGAATTAGTTGATTTTTGAAAATATTTAAAATAAATATTTTAAATGAACTTTTACGAGATAATGTCTGAATTATACTTTGTAGTTATATTATTTCAGTGCAAAATGTAAGCAAGAAACTATACACACATCTCTATTTCATTTCATCATTATAAGAGTTCTACATTTTAACATGTAATGTGTATTAGATATGAATAGATAAACTGTAAGTACATACATGTAGTATCGCGAGCGAGGGACCTAGGAGTTGGCGGGTGAACCGCGTGGAATGTCGCGAGAGCCGAGGCGTTCTTTTCGATCGCGTAGTTTTGGAAAGAGGAGGCCTACGTGATCTTGGCCACAAGCGGTTGCTAAGGGACGAGAGACGAATCAACAGTGATTGCGAGTTGCGTTGCCGAGAGAGTGTGATCGCGTTTATGAAAGTCGAATCGTTGATTAATTATTTAGTTGTGCTGATTATTATACGTTTGCTGCGATTAGTTCATGTTAAACAACTATTGTTTTTCTGTCTGATTAACACCTGTATCATCCATTCATTGTAAATATATTCCATCACGATATTACATACATACCTACGTTACACGAAAAATCAAAAGTGAAACCTGTCCAGCAATAACACGTCAATATCATAGATACGTCCTCTTTATGTCACGAAGCTTTCTCTAGATCATAGATTCCAGAACTGATTCTAGAACAAATTTCGAAAAAAAGACAAAATTATCTTTCTTTCTTACAGTCCTCTTTGATTTGAACTGATGTTTTCTTCTTCTTCTCCTTTCTCCTCCTTTTCTAAAAAAATACATATTCTTATTATATATATGTAGACAAATTATACATATATGTATTCGCAATGAGTGCAATCAATCTGATGCTTTTATAATTGATCTTGTACTTCCTAAAATGAATAGGTATACTTTCTTACTACTTTATAAATCAGCGAAGAACACACGTAAAAAATTTTATTTAGGACAGTTAATGTATTCGACTGATATTTTATAGAATCAGGGAATATATACATATATTTTTTATTGTTAATTGTTGATTTTCCTTGGTTTAAACAGTGATATGTCCTTAATTATGAATAAAATGGCTACAATAAGTTATTTATTGATACTTTGAAGTCATTTACAACATTTCTTATGACTTTCTTAAATTTATTAAGGAGTCGATTTCTCCTTGGAATTATTACTGACACATATTTGCTTATGTACATAGAGCATACAATAAAATAAAAAATAAGTTCGCATAAAGCCATATATGAAGTACGAAGAAAAACTACGCAGAACAAAATCCTCGGGGTATACACAGGAATGGAAAGCAAGCGGGTAGATATAAGAAGGTCGTGTTTCATTGGCACACTCAGTTTATTACTCGATCTACATAGCAGATCAGACCGTATTATAAGAGCACGCAAATTAGCATTTCATAATGAAAAGTGAATTATTGTTGCAAGTAAATAATAAAAATTCTAAATAATATGTTTATTCTATACTTTAATCATCAATACTTAAGAAAAATTCGTGTCGATAATTCTTTCCTTTATAGATTTTCATATTTCTTGTGGGCAATATAAAAATTATAAATTCGAAAAATGTAGCTTTTACTTTCAAGATTACAGTGATAATTTGTTGTTCCAAATTTAACATATACATCAGAATACTTAAAATTTAAAAAATATAAATTAGTCTTCTTAATGATTTTCAGTTTATTTTAGTTTTACCGATATTGCTAGTTCCTATGTCCGAAGGATTTTTCTTCGAACAGTAAGTAAAGTTAAATTTTAGTCTTGTCGATGATAAAACTTATTTTTTTAATTAAATTTACTGTTAAATTAGTGTCATAGTAATTTTAATTTTCATTTATTAAATATATACATTCCCCCTAGATTTACATTAAATGTTAGTTATAGTGTGTTTAATAACGATATTATATGAAGAAAACAGATCGTACATTGACAATTTGTATTTCAGCCCTAAAAAGCTATTAATGGATTTGTTTCAATCGTCAAAAGAAAAAAAAGAAGCAAGAAAGAGGCCTCATATAGATCATTATCATGTACATTATTATCCAGTAACAATCCCTATATTTGAACCACTGGTGAAAGCACCTAAAAAACATAAACTCGAAGAAATATATCAGTAAATATGAATTATATTACAATTAAAATATAGTGCAATTAAAGTGGTTTAAAGCTTTTGTAAAATATGTATATACTTTTACATAATTAATTTTTGTTCTGTGTTATTTAAGATCAATTTATTTCATAGTGTACACATTCCGTTTGTTAAAACTTTAATTGATAGTAGAAAATTATCTTTGATAAATTACTTATTGACGAATAATTTTGAATTTTGAATAAAATAATTATTTAGGATTAAGAAATACATATTTAATTTAGAATTTTTAGCAACCAACTGGAAACGATTGGGTGGTCCAGTCACGAATATAAATATATTCCTGAACCTAAAATTAAAACTTTTAGTTTATATGATTCGTGGAAAAATTCTGTGCCCTGCAAAAAAGAAATTTTAGGTAATAATTGAAATACTTTTAACTTATTTTCTACTTTTTAAACGCTTGCGATTTAAACAATGTTTATCCAATAATGTTCCAGAAACAGATCTTTTTGAAATAATGAACAACAGCGAGGACGAAAATGTATTGTACATACACCCCTCCACTCACAAGTATTAAAATACACAAAAAAAGAGTACCTAAAAAATCATTAGAAAATTATTAAAATCTTTAAAAGTTATTATCTCGTTTGAAATGTTAGATTATAAAGAACCTATACATATATTCGATATGACAATAAAAAAATGCAAATTATCTGTATTAAAATTAAATCTTTAATCAATCTTGACATTACTAAACATTTTATTAGACATATTTAGTGTTATTTAGTTTTAGTTTAGTAAATATTCTGTGAATAATAAGTGCCACATTCATAATATTTAGGTTTTTCATACTGATATTTTTGACACTGATTATATTTGATACTGATTTTTATACTTAAGGATTTTACAAGATAAAAATCTGTTGACGTAAAAATCTTTATTTTTTAAGTTTACTTTTGTAAACTCTAGCGTGTCAAAAATATACCTTATGATGTTGAATATGTATCGTAAAATTTATTAAATACTGCATTATGCGTTAATTAGAATTAGAGATTGATTCAATAAAATAAAAATATATTTTTATTTCCTTGTCACAATGTAGAACTAATAATATTCCTAACATGATTGCATGCTATAGATAATATTATTAATTTTTTGCTTTTTAAATTGTTTTATTTAGAAAGTATAATTTTGTTAATAACATAATATAATACTTTTCAATGTATTAATAGAATATGTTGTAAAAAGAATAACAGCTAGAAATATGGTGGCACAATATTTAGTACTTTCAATATTTTATTATCTTCTATATTATATACAATTTTACAATTTTAATTTAATTTTAAATACATGATAATTACAATTTTTCACACATAAAGTTTTAATTTAAGATATCTAGGATCGTGTATCTTTTCGGAAAGCATTTTATAAGATATTTTCAATAAGCGAGATATATTCGATGGTAATGGCAGCTTTCTCTTCTCGATACGCGTTTCTTGTTGCTCCATATGATCCTGTAAGAGCTTGGACATAAGGAGCAACATGTATTTGCGATCGGTTAGTCGTACGATATGAGTTCCCATCACTTTTTCTAATCGGGATTTTACCGGTGGATAATTTATTCTAGAAATAACAAATGAATCAATAATATTTAAAAAATAATGAAAAAATTATATAAATCACAAATACACGAGTAGTAACAAATAGAGATTACAGGTCCAAAATTTATAATTGTATTTTAGTATAAATTTGTTAGTATAAGTTTGTTAATATAAGTAGTTTGACAATATTATTCAATATTTTGTTTCTAATACTTTTTTAAACGTAGATACGAAAGATTAGAATTAATAATATCTATATTATAAATTTATAGTAATATAAATTCTATAAAAGAACAAAATGATTTTTAATTGAATGACAAGAAATTAATATAAGCGGTAGAAATTATAACTTACGCATATCTTACGTGTTCTGTTTCCCACCATTGCAAAGGAGCGTCATAAGGATCTATAGCAGAGATAAATGCTATTTCTACATCTTCAAATACCTTTCTAGGTTTTTTCGGGGCTTCCACTTTTCTCTTATCGAGTTCGATCTTTTTATCAGCTTTACTAATAATTTTATTCTTATATTTCTGCTTTTCTTCATGGTTAGCTTTTTTCTGATATCTAGTTCGCCTTTTTTCTACTGTTGCAGTTTGCATACTAAAATATCTGTTTCTATCTTCGTTTTCTTTATATAAAGCTATCGATTTAATTTAATCATTATATGTTATGTTTTCTAATTGATATAAAACATAGTTCATTACATTGACATCAATATGGTTAGACTAAAATTTTGAAAATGAATATAGAAAATTTAAGAAAAAACAAACGCATTAAAAAAAAAAAATATCTCGGACTATGAATTTAATTAGAAACTTTGTTCTTTCAAGTAATAAAAAAGAAATTTATATAAATAATAATAATAATAATAATAGTACTTTATTGTATATTAGACTTTATGTCTATTACAAGGAGGTTCTTTGGCGTAGCAGATTGATTTATTTAGTATATATTTTCTTATCTTATGGATAGTTGTTCTAACCATTATAACATACATTAGAGGCTAATGTAGTATGCATAATAATAATGTAATATATATGTATCCATGAGATAAACTATAATACTTATATATTATAATATAATATGAAAATATTTCATTTTACTTGTGATATTGTTCAGTATTTATTTTTTAATGCTGGTATTATGAGATCATTGTTATACTATTTGACTTGCATATTCTAATTTTTCTACTAATATGTAGCATTTCAAGTGTTTTATTTTCTCATTTTTATGTCTGAACTGATTATCCTCATGCCAGCTTTACAGCTGCTTGGATGTACATACTGCACTAGTTTTCATGTTTCTTGTATATCACTCAACACAATCATGACTTAAGGAATCCATTTCTCTTTCTCCCTAAGGCATTACTTGTATCGTTGATGATTGCATTGTATTTGACGTAATTGAGTATCGTACACATGTTATCAAGATAATTTCTCTTTATTAACCTACCTTTGTGTTAACTTGACCTAGTTCCTTACGTTTAAGGTAAGAAATTTCCAATTTTTGCATGTTCTAGAGCTGGTGATTTAAAAAATATGTACAAAATAACTACACACATTTAAAAATAAATGCTTTTATGATAATAATCAATTTATATATTTCCTATTTACGATCTTCAAAAGATTTAAAAAATCCAAAAATTTTTAAAATAATATTTTAATTTAATATGTCTCAGATATCGAGGCATAATGCTTATTATAATTTCTTCTAGAGTTAGTACATGTTTCATATATTTTGTTTCCATCTCCATTTATTTCTTGAAGCTGTATTATAATTTATTGAATATATATCTATTAGTACATTTTTGTTGCTTATTTAATATTATAGTATTTTTATTAATCGACGTAACAAATTGAAATACTTTACATCAATTTTTTAGAGACAAATGTATGATTAAACTTGAACAATTCCCGCGCTTACAACGTTAATCGCTTCACTATTAAACTATTAACTGCTATCAGATAGTAAATCTGCTATTAAGCAGCTTTTCTTCCATATAAACAACATGAAATTATTTTTAAATTTCATACAAAATATGTTGTTACTCTTTGTTTAAAAAATCATATTCAACATTCAAGATTTTTAAAATTATGACAATTATAAATAAAAATATTATATTGCACGCATATAAGATCGATCATATATAAATAATACTTACATACATGAAATTTCTAAACAATATTTGTATTTCTATTGTAGAAAATACGTATAACATATATTGTATACAACTATAATTAACCTGAAAGATGTTTATTTTGCGTAGTTAAGGATATTACTATGGTCGTACGTCATATTACTCGTACTTATAATTGTAAGGCATAGTCGGTATATGTGACTGTGTTGTAAGGTACGTAAAAATATCTTTAGAAACATGGCGAATATCGCAAAGTTTATGGGACTGGACAGAGCTCGTAATTATTGGCGTACAATAAAAGCAAATGGTGGTATTTTAAATTCTTTGTTCACATTATACAGGTTAGCATAACACAATTGTTGTATATAATATTTTCTTAAATAGTATTTATATATGTCAATACTTCTTGTAATTATCTATAGAATTGAAAATTTCTTTTGTAGTAGTAAACCTAATCTTTTAAATATTTATGATTGTGAGATTATAGATATTTATTTTCTGTCTTAAATTCAACATAAACATATAAAAATAATTTAACATCACAAATAACATTATGTGATATTACATTATAGAATGGATGAATTAAAAGCTGGTACTTTAGTAGGTGTGGATAAATATGGCAACAAATACTACGAAAATAATTCATACTTTGTTGGTAAGTTCAAAAAATGAAAATTCTTTTCTTATTTGTTTATAGTATGAATGTGTAAAATATTTCAAAAGATATTGTACTATTATATACTGAGATAGACAAATACATATATACTTACTATATTTTTAAAGAAACACAGCTTTTTTAATATAATTAAGTATAATTTAAGAACATCATGTTTATAAACAAAAGTTGACCATTATACTAAACAATGAAGTTATCTGTAATTAAAAAGTTTCTGTTATGCTCATTACAACAGGTTCTAATAGATGGGTAGTATATTCTGAAGAAGTTCATATGGATTATGATGGTTCTCAAGTCCCAGCAGAATGGTTTGGATGGTTACATTATAAAACCGATTTAATCCCTACTAAGGATCCTAATCGGCCAAAACATTCGTGGATGGCAGATCACAAACCAAATTTAAGTGGTACCAACGAAGCTTACATACCTTATACTACTACAAAGCCAAAAATTATACCATGGAAACCACCGCAGTAATATATTTCCAGTGTAATTTGTCATGTAGATTTGCATAGAGTAATTATAATAAAGATAATATGTAATTAAATGTAAATAAATATAATGAAACTTAATATTTATATTTATTTAATATATTATTAATTACTATCAATAATTGAGTTATTGTAGCTTGAAAATATTGTATCTGACTATAAAGTCTTCAAAAATTCTGCCGTCTGTTCTTGAAAAATATGTATTGTCAGAATTTAGTGTTAAATGAAATATTGTATTATTTATCGGCATTACATGTGCCCTTTCGGGTCTTGAGGGACTTTTGGTGTTATATCCTTATATCTGCTTTTATGGGTAGTATGACATAACATAGAACATATAACCTTAAGACCTAATTATAACTTAACATAATGTTATATTTATATGTTAACATATGTTTACATATAAATATAAATATTCGTCTTGAAATCTAAATCCTATTTGATCTCACTTGCCACTTATTGCTATGTCTATTTTTGGCATTATACTGATACAGTACTTTGCTTTTCTTTATAGTTAAATATTGTGTGATTATATTTTATAAATTTTAGTTTAGTTTTTTTACTTTGATTTCTATTATATTTTATTATATATGTTCTATATATACATATATTTTATTATATTACATAATAATTATTTAATAAATATAATTATCTGGAAATTATCATTTGAATTTGAATTATATTTTTATAATTACTATCATATTTTACTATTTTAAAATATTACTATAAAATAATATTACTGTTACGAATATACACAAATAATTTAGTTATATTTTTACTTGGAAATAATTTTCTAAGTATATATATGTGTATATATATATATACACTCATATTATAAATAGTCCATTATTAGCGAATTAGCAAATTATCTTAATCATTAGATTTCTCAGAAGAAAAAAGAATAAGATCTAAAGGTACAATCTCGCTTATCCGAACAAGTCGGAAAACAATGCAGTTCAGATAACCGAGCAGTCCTTATAGTAAAGATTGACTAATTATTCCATTAAGCTTTTCTTATTAACTCGAATAGTAGAATTTAAGTATTAAGATTTTAAATTGCTCCTTCTTTGACATGCAGATAGTTTCTAAGTACAAAATATAGATTGTATATATTAACATATCCATTATCAAACTACGTGTTTGTGCGTGTATAATTGAAATAATGTTCGACTATACTTTGGATAATAAAAGCTCAACGTTAACTTGTTCATATAAATGAGGAGTTAATAAGTGAGACTCTACTGTATGTAAAATTCTTGTTCATTTTTTTCGTATATATACATACTTTACATATTAACATTTAAGTACATTTATACAAATTAAGAACATTTCTTGATAATACTAAATTAATTTATGAGAAATGATTGTTTTAGTTACTGTGACTTTTTGGTAGAGAATATAATTAAAAAATAAGGAAGTTAGTACTCGAGATATGTTTATTGATATTTCTATTACGAATTTTAAAGAAAAGAAAAAGTCCTAAAAGAATAGCCATCCTTGTTACTTGTTACTACTGTCATATTGATTAGTCTTGATTACTAAGAGTAGGGAGACAGTACAAATTGTATAGACGGAAAAGTTTCGGTCGTAAGTTAAGAATTAAAGATAGCCTCAGAAAGTTTGCGTTATTTATTTGAGTAGGAATTTATCTCCCTTGAACTTCGCAAGTACTAAATATACAAATGTGTATAAAATTCAACTGATTAAAAAGGTTGTTCTGGCAAATGAAGATCGGAATTTAGGGGTGAGCTACATATCATATATTAATAAAATATGTCATATATATATATTTTTTTTTATTTATATCTTCCTCTTATAGACGTGTATGTCTGTTTATTAGAGGAATATTCTTGTTCTTTAAATGAGCAAGTTTATTGCTATTTAAACGAATAATTTATTAATTATTACGTCCTAAAAAATTGTTCATTAAAATTAAATACATACATTTTAAGTTTAGCAAATCCTTTATTTAATTGCTTTTCAAGAAAATAAAGTGGAATTATTTATTAATATGCACTATAATATTTGAGAAACTGTTAATCCCCCACAATTTATGATTTAATAAAATTCAATAATTTATGATCCTTCTTAATATAGCGAAAAGCATTTCTTTCCATATTGGATCCTGATAAAAATGTTCGATTTTCCCTATTATTTTATTTATATAACATAAATAAAAGAAAAATTGCAATTTTTTCATAACTGGTTAATTTCAAAGTACGACAAATTATGTAACTACAAACTAGATGAAATTAAATTTATATTTATGAAACTATTTCTATAATTATAACAATAATAAATTGTATATATTTTGCTGAAACATGAATTGATTATATATCTCAAGTGAGTGGGTAAAAGAATAAATTTAATACCTTTTCTGCAATGCTGTCTTTTGCTTACGACTCTAATAGTATACAGTACATTAGCTGAGATTTTAATAATATGTATATCCAAAATCTAACATGTGATCTTACGTTGCATTCTAGATATTATATATGCTTCTCTGTAAAACTAATAATTCTAATTTATACTCTTTTGCTCGCGCACCAGAGGATATCTATATGTATAATATATAACTAAACATTTAACAAAATACACATTGTAGGCATTAAATTAATATGGTAAATCATCAAAAAGCGATATCACAAGCAAAATATTTCGCTTCCATAAAAAAGAAATTGTTAGTAAATGAAGCGACGGTCCACGTAAAAAATGAAAATTACCATAAGGCCATATACCTTTACAATAAAGTAAGTTTTTTAATTTCACGTATTTGAACACATTTAAAATATTATCATTTATAAATGAATAATTAATTATGAGAATTGATGTATCGAAGTGTAGTGAAGAAGTAAATAATCAGCTCAAGAGTTGTTAAATTATTTGCAATAGTCTAAATTATATAGTAATTTCTAACCCCTGTAACTTTTTAATCCTTTTGCTTCGCTAATAACCCATGTGTGCGATTGGTTCAATTGTATATAAGAAAACAAGAAAGATGCTAAAATATTAAATTTAAAGTTAAGTTTAAGAAATTGAAATGTATTATAATTTATCTTTGTATAATTGGAAATTTTGATAAGTACTAAATAAATACATACTCAAAATCATATTTTCTCTGTAGGAATAAATTATTCTTCTTTTACATATGCGTATAACATAAAATACATTGAAACGGTATATTTTAAGTAATATTACTACATTTTCTATTAACAACTGACAATTATGTATTAATTGTCAGCTTATTGTTTGAATTATTTCTTTAAAGTTATTAGTATAATGTACTATTAAAAAATATACACATATGAGCTATTAACAGATATAATAATGTGATCGAATGAATATTATCATTGATTTTCTCCAACTTCATTAGGACAATAACTACCGATCTATCTTTTTACTAATTTAATTTTAACAAGAATATTTATAGAAATATATAATATTTATTGTATATTTGTATTGTTATTAATAATAGAGAAAACAACTCATTTTATAAAAAAAGATACCTTACCGTACCACTTACGATTACCACGCTCTTATTATACCGTTAAAAAGAGAATATCACATTATTCTTAGACCTATATATATAGAGAGTATTCGAAAATGATTTATCGTAAGTGACATAGCATTATTCTACACCTCTGGCTCAGTGAAGATTTGCAAAAAAAGTAGCCGCCAAATTGACATAAATCACGAATTTCAAGATCAAGGTCAGTTCGATGACTATTTTTTTTACAAACCTTCACCAAACCAGAAATATAGAATAATGCTATGATACTCGTGACAAATCATTTTTAACA
This sequence comes from Bombus impatiens, assembly GCF_000188095.3. Classification (NCBI taxonomy): domain Eukaryota; kingdom Metazoa; phylum Arthropoda; class Insecta; order Hymenoptera; family Apidae; genus Bombus; species Bombus impatiens. Next base: position 570,405 of record NT_176796.1, on the reverse strand, counting down.
CCCTGTACATATATATATTTATTTATTTATATATTTGCATAGCAAGGAAATATGTACAATACCAGAACAATTTGTTCCGCAACAGTTTGCCCTTTAAATTTTACTATATATTATTACATCGAAACAAATACACATCGATTTTTTTACTAGCAGATATTTATAGTTAAAGAACTATTACAAAATTATACAAGTAGTAGAAAATATAATAATAAGCATGTTTAATGTTAATAAAAAAATAGTGACGATTAAGTTTACATTAAATAAGAATTATAAAATAATTCGATTATTAAGAACGATTTTAATGTAATCGGTATTGCTTTTAAAAATATGAAAGAAAGAAATTTTTAATTGATACAAAGATTAGTAACATATGATTTAAAAAATGCGTAGCAAATCAATAAAATTTAGAATTTACTAACTATAATTGCTAACATGAACTTATTAAATTATTTCAAATAATATTGGTCACGACTTTATCAATGAATCCATAGAAATCGTTTAAAAAGGTTTTCAGTTTTTCTCGTAGTAGTTTCTTGTATCTTATTAATTTGGTTATAAAACATACATATATTATTTTATCTTTTATAATGTAATACGAAATTCTAGCATAGTAAAAAATTTTGACGTAATTACAATATGAATGAGTCTTTATTCTAAGCGGAAAAGCTGGAAGTAAAAAATGCTTCTCTAAAATAACTCAGAACTTGATACTGTACAATTATGAATTTTAAAGATCTACCGGCGTTTCTACCGACGAAATTTGAATAATATATAATAATAAAATTTGAATGTCACAGGATAAAATAAATACTTCCTGACAACACAAACTAAAGTAACTTGAAATTCCTTTGCACACGTACGATCAGTGATTTTTACATACCGAATTTGCCCGCATTGTTGACTGTTTCTAAGGAAACAAGGCATCTAACCAAGGTGTCGATAACCACACGTCTATTCCACACGCAAATCACACAAAGTAGTACATACTTACCTTGCATTCTAAGCTATTTTCGTGAATGAAACGCGCTTAGTGAATTCGTTCTGTCGGTTTCCATTTACTATTTGCAAAAAAGGGATCGAAAATCGTCACAGTGATATTTTAAAATATTTTCTTAACATAAAATATTTTTTACACAAAAACAAATATAAATTACATAAAGAAAAAGTATCAAAAAGCGATTTTTCTTTCTTCTCGTATTTGTTATTATAATCTTCCTTTTATTTCCAACATTATTTCATCTTTAAAAAAGAAGGAAATTAATCCAAGATCAAACGTAACAAAAATAACCAACGATGGGTGAAGTACTTGTATCAGAAACTACGGATACCCAAGACGATATTGATTCGAAGATTATGGGTATACTGAATCCAACGATACATCACCATGATCTATTACAAAGCTACGTGCGAGTAGCCGCAGAAAGCGTTTCAAATTTGAAACAGTTCGAAGAATCGGAAGATTTCGATAAGGTTCCATCTTTGGGAACCTGTCCCGACAAAGAGTTCATCGATAATGACGATAAAGAAAGCCACATTAATGATGATAAAAAAGATAGGAAAAATAATAAAAAGCAACGGGAGAGTAAATCCAATAAACTGTCAGTCGAATCAGAAGTGAATATTCAAAAGAAAAAGAAATGACGCCGCCTAAATAATGGTACTCGCCACCAGGAAGAAGTATACACTGATAAGGATCGCGCTGCCGCGGTAAATATGGGAACCAAAGATATTAAACAATCGTTAAAAATAAAGCAGAAACAGGATCGTAATTTACAATTGCCAGAAGACACTGGGCCCAGAACTATGTTGGCTTTAGGATTACGTGAAATGCGAATTGGCAATGTTAAAGTCGCAATGAATTGTATCAACAAGGTTCTTTTTAATTCTCTTTTTAATCGGATATATGTATGTATGTAATTATAATGCCTTATAAATGTCAAAAATACACAGGGTGGTTGGTAACTGGTGGTACAAGCGGAAAAGGGGTGATTCTACGCGAAAAAAGAGGTCGAAAATATAGAATAAAAATTTTTCGTTTGAGGATTTGTTTTCGAGAAAATCGACCTTGAATTTTCGCTCGGTACGCGTGCGGTGCGATAACGGATCTCACTGTAGATCGTTGTCTCGATGGAAAAATTAAAAAAAAAATTTTTTTACATTTTTTTATTCTATATTTTCGACTTCTTTTTCCGCTTGTACCACCAGTTACCAACCACCCTGTATTTTCATT
>NT_176796.1:453628-568122 GCF_000188095.3 Bombus impatiens | reverse complement strand
TCCACTTGCAAAGGAATTTCAAGTTGTATAAAATTTAAAATGTTTAATATTTATTATATGTAAATATTTCTCTTATGATATATTTTGTGTATTTACATTCTATAAAAATTGCATTAAACATAAACATTACACTGATTCATAACGTCTGTTTAAAGTCGTGTAATTGATTTCGAAAGGAATTTTGTTTTAATAATATTATTATATGAGTTTAACCGATCTCTGAAAAAGTAAATAAAAATTTGTTTTCTATAATAGAATTAAGAAAGAAATTAGGACACAGTAAAATATTATATTAGTTTCTGTATTATTATCTTTATTTATTATATTTATTTTATATCTCGCATTTTTTTTAAGATATATATGTAGATATTTAGTACAAAAAGCACTAAAAATTAAAAAAATAGCATTTAAGAAAAAGTTAAGAATCTAATCAAGGGTCAAACAAAAATCGATCAAGAAGCTCATATTAATATTATAACATATTACTTTTATCAATTATTCTTGTTATTAAACAATCACATAAACATACCTATTAGTCAATTTACTAAAGAATATGTATGTAGCATTTATGTGCAAAATTATTAATAAAAATGTAAATTTCATTGTTTACAAATACATTTACTTATCACAACATTGTGAAACATTAAACATACATTGACAATGCATAATAAATTGATATATTCATTTAATTAACACTTTTACTGTAACATACATTTCATTTAATAAGTTGAATAAAATTAACTAATAGTAGATAAAACTGTTTGCATTATAATAGAAATAGCGAATTATTAGTAATTGTCTTTATCAATTAACGTTTAAAAGATACAAAATATATCATTTTTCCATTATAGTGCAATTCTCTAATATCTTCATCTTATTAGATATTATACAAAGTAATAGAAGATAATTAATAAAGTATACATATATACATACTATTCTTCGTTAAAAATTATTACACACGAAATATTTATATATATCTATTAACTGTTTGTTTTTCACACTATATTTTGAGCACAATGTAATTACATCATATAATTAATATTATTCTTCTCTGCCAGGCATTAGATCTTGAGCCAAATGATAACAATGCATTAATAGCACGAAGTAAATGTCATCTTTTATTAGGAGAGCCCCAGAAAGCACTGCAAGATGCTGAGAATGCATTACGATATAAAATGAAAAATGTCAGCATGGCTAACGCAATATACTGTAAAGCAGAAGCTTTATACTGCATTGGTGATTTTGAAATGAGTCTTGTATATTATTACCGTGGCATGAGAATACGTCCAGAATACGGACAGTTCCGCCTCGGTGTTCAAAAAGCGAAAAATGCGATACAAAATATTCTACGTAAAAATTGAATGTTTCTATCATAAAAACGTAATTATACAGAATACTTGAAATAACATCATTTTAAATCAACGATTTTTATAAGTTTAGCGGTTAATCAACCATGATAGAAACTGTTAAATATGTTTACAAATATGTACAATAAAACATTTATATATACTTAAAATATAACGTAAAAATGTAGAAAAATTTTATACATACATACATACATATTATATACATATTCATTTATTTATTTATTTATTTATTTATTTATTTATTCATTCATTTATTTATTTATTTATACTGAATATAAGTAACATTATTCTTTTAAAATGAATGTTTCATATATAAACTAGTGATAGTGAGATATATTATACAGTATATAAATCAATTTGTTTAATTATAAATAAATTAATTTTTCTTTCCTTGATAATAATTAAATAAACATATTTAATGTCATCAACGTATTTAATATTTTTCGTAATTTTATAATTTCATTAAATAGGTAGTACATTTATTACATTAATATTACCTGATATTACCATTACAGTAAGAAGGAATAATTGCGTCACTTGTATGTAGGTTAGATAGTCTCTTTAATTGCATATACATACATGCATATAATAAAACACAACAAAATATTACGGCGACGGGACTATTTATTATATCCCCTTTCTCGGTTTGAATGCTAACATAAAAGCATATTGAAATTTGTTTATAAAACACGTAAAAACGAAGTATTTTATAATGGCAGAAACTGTTTTAAGTTCCGGTGAAAAAACTTTCATTCTCCATGGAATAGATGTAAGTTAATATAAGAATCTACGTATATATATATAATATATATATATATATATATATATATACATATTTATTTTTATAATAAAAGTTATTTTGTCATATTTTTACGATTCTATAATCATAAGGCAGACTTTAGAAATGATGGTAGACGACGATGCGAATATCGATCAATGGAAATTGAAACTAAATTAATGCCACAAACACATGGATCAGCAAGATTACGCATAGGAAATACGGATATACTTGTTGGCATTAAAATAGAACTTGATGTACCTCACGCTGATAGACCAAATGAAGGAAAATTAGAATTTTTTGTTGATTGGTATGTAATGCTTCTCATAGTGGTTATTGAATATTTGATGTCCTTTACTAATGTCCAAGTAATTATTTTATAAAGTGAAATCCCTTATATTTCTAATATGAAAATTAAATAGATAATTTTATAGTAGTTAAAAAGATAAATATATGCTAATTATTTCATATTGCGTATTATGTATCAGTTCTGCTACTGCAACTCCAGCATTTGAAGGAAAAGGTGGTGATGATTTAGCAACTGAAATAAGTAACATTTTAACAGCTGCTTATCAAACGCGTAATGCTTTTGATTTAAGAACATTATGTATTTTACCTCATAAGAAATGTTGGAAAATATATGTTGATATTTTGGTAAATAGTGTTTATACATTTAAATAAATATTATAAGAACAATAATTTAAATATTTTATACATACATAATGTATATACATAGATTCTTCAGTGTGGTGGCAATCTTTTTGATGCAGTAGGAATTACAGTTAAGGCTGCATTAAATAGTACAGAAATACCAAAAATTACAGCTGCGACTCTGGATGGTGGAGAACCAGATATTGAATTATCAGATGATGCTTATGACTGCATACAATTAGATACCAGCAATTATCCAATTATTGTTACACTGTGCAAAGTATGTTTCTATCAATTTATATTATATATTTCATAATTTTTATATTATGAATATTAAAAAAAAGAATTTCATATTAAACTTGAAATATGAAAACCATCAAATGTTTGTATATATATACGTGCATATTTTAGACTATTATTTAAATTTTTTTACAGATTGGTGATAATTATATCGTGGATCCAACCTCGGAAGAAGAAGTATGTAGTGCAAGTAGTATTGTCATGTCTGTATTACCAAATGGTAAAGTTTCATCAGTGATTAAGTTGGGTTATGGGAGCATTCAGTCTAATACTTTTATCAAAATGTTGCAAGTAATTATATTGTTATTTATTGTAAATAAATTAATCCTATACGCATATATATGTAAGGTTTAATAGGGTGCGTAGTACAACAATAAGAAATAATAAGAACAGTAAGAAATTATTTAACGTGCAAAAGCGAATAAAAAATATAGAATAAAATTTTCTCATTTAAACCATTGTTTTCAAGAAAATGAAATTTGAAAAATCGTTAATTCGTTAAGTACATATGAATTTATACTAGACTAATACTAAGTACATTAGTAATTAACTACAAATGTACTAGACTATTTCTTGTCTATATATATCCAAACTCGAAAAAATTTTCTCGAAAAAAATGTTGTATACAATGTTGATGTCATCTAGTTGTACCATGCATTCTGCCACATCTTGAATATGTATATATCAAAAGTAACAAAAGTATGTTTTCAGATGGGTAAAAATATAGGATTACAATTAAATAAAAGTCTTATGAAAGCACTGAAAAAAGAAAGTCAACTAGGACAACGAAGACAAATATTAGGATTTCTTAGATAAATATTCGTAATAAATATAAGTATACCTTTAATCCTAAATATAATTTAATTTTACGCATAAATGTATTGAATTGTTTGTCATTCTTATATCTCATGTCTTTTAAATAGCTTTTTCTTTTTTATATGTATTTTCAATCTATTAAATCTGTACAAGTGGACAATTTGTAAGTGAAATAAACGAGACATTTTATTTAAAGAAAGAACAATAAATAAAAAATTATAATAAAGAAACAAAACATACAATATATCTTGAATCATTATTTTATTATGTTTAGATACTACTTAATAGTAATTACAATTCTTATATGGGAGAATTCTCAAAACCATATGTAGCAAAAGTTTTTGGCTTCTCGAGACCTTTGTAATCTTTAGTTCCTGGAATTCTTGCTTCACGTGTTGGTCTCACCATCCAACCAGATTGTCGTGTCCAATTCTATGAAAATAAATATTTTGGTATGATACTTAATATCAAGATATTCCATTTGCGATATACTGAAAAATTATTTCTTACGCCTGTGTTATATTTGTAGTAATACCGTATGCCATAAAGTATAACGAGACCCATCAAACATTTTGCTGTGACATAACGTACAGCCATTGCACCCTTATTACCCTATAATTAAATATAATATCAAACAAAAATAGTATCAACTAATGAAATTACTTTTGATATATGATCTAGCTAAAAGTTTTATTCTTTTACCATAAGAGGAGTTAATAATCTTTCAAATGCATTTAAAGGTATTCTATAGAATCTTCGAAGTGGATTATAATAATGCCTATAATATTCCTTTGTTTTTAATGGCTCTTCTGGTGCAAGAATGTGGCTTTTAAGATACCGAGCTCTCCATGCACGTTCTTCTTCCGTCATACCAATCAAACGTTCTCTTTCACTCACTAAACGGCCACCAACACTCATTGGTTTTACACCGCCACTAACTGAAGATGCCATTGTAAACAAATTAACTGAAACCATAAAATTGTAATGATATAATAGCCAAATAATTGTAAAATATTGAGAATGCATTTATCAGTAATATTAATTACATAAAATACAGAATATGAAGAAAAGCAAAACCTGATATTTATATAAAATTTGTGTCTTTACGCGCGTATAAAGTAAGTACGTAATACTAATTTAACTTATATAAAAATTAAAGCATACAGTAGATTACATACATTTATAATATAACTATTATAATACAAACTATACAAAATACACAAAATAATCAATTGTACTTACGTAATTGTTGATATATATTAAAGACAATACTTATGTCCTATAAAAGTTAATCGCAAATTACGTCATACAATATACGATTGAATATAACCTTTAATTTCTTTAACAAGCATGCGCATTATAGTACAGCAATGACAGTCAGTATGATATGCATGTGCAGTTTACCAAGAAAGAACTCGAAGAAACGTAAACCTGATTTTAAATAAAGTTTTCATCAGTGATAGAACTTGAGATATTTAGTTGGTATACAGTTTTACGACCAAACAGTTAATAATCTACATTTTCAATATTCAAATTTTAAAAGGAAAAAACAGTTAGTACGTTTATAACGTTTATCTCAAAGTTTGGTATTTACCAATAACATTTGCAGCGCAGATTCGAATTCTTTTAATGTATTTTACTTTGACATATTTTTTTCAACATTCATGATATTTTACATTACATAAATATCCTCTTGCTTGTACTAATGCCTTAAATTTAAGTTTGACGTGAATAGATATATTATAATGATATTCCATTTAATTAATTTTTTTATAAATTAATTGATGTAATTAAATATGTGTTTACAATATACATAAAAAATTAATGCCTTTTATGAACTGAAATTTCTGATTACCATCTTTTATGTTTACAAACTACATAGAAGAAAATTATTTTATAAAATTCTTAATTTTTACAATTTTGTTTTTTATTTATATTTAATATTTTACAATGTATTAGGACATTACAAAATAGGTTATAAACAAATAAACTTTATTAATCATAAAATTTCCATGGGTAAATAAAAATTAGAGTGATAATTAATAAAATCTAGAAGTTATGTATATATATGCCGGATGAGCATAAGGATTAAGGTTGTGGGCGTCAAATGAATTGTTACAGTTCTGAAAATCACGGCGATTAGGCACTCGCGACACTAGTGACAATGTCCTCAGGTTCGATAACGAATCCGCGGTTAACGGGATGATAGATGAAATATACAGTTTTCTATTATCTTTGACATTTGTTAATTATTATCTAATTGTACTGCTTCTTTATTATTTTGATATTACTGATTGTTACTTTTGTAAAATAAAATTCATGATCATATTAACTTCTAATACATAGATCGAATATATGATCTTTATAATTTTGTAATTCTCTTATAATTTCTTTTACATCAGGCAATGCTCTGTGAACATGATTTTTTTTAAAAGTAGGTACATTTGTATTCCATCTCCTGAAATTAAAATAATTATGTACTATTATTTCATTAGATATATAAAATATAATGTAAAAACAAGTATTCCTAACACTTACTTAATTAATTCTTTAATAGTAGAAGTATCAATAATTCTATAATGTAAATAATTATTAACTAATGGCATATATTTATACAAAAACATGCGATCCATGTAAACTGAACTTCCTGCTAGTGGGCATGTTGCTTCTTCTTCAATATATGTTTTTAAATACTTTAGTACAATTTGTTCAGTATTTTCTACTGTAGTTTTACTTAAACGGGACTCATTGATTAATCCTGTCTAGAAATATAAAATATATACCTATAAAGGTTTGTATATCATTATTGAATCTAGCTACCTCTGTTACAAATTCATTTAGAATGTTTACTTTTTGATGAGTTGCCAGGCACCAGTCATTCATATTGTTTAATATTTCATCTGGCTGATGTATAATAACGTTTAGATCCTTGCTTACAACTTTTAAATCTTTATTAGTGATTAAGCATGCTATTTCCAAGATTTGAGATGTATTTACATCAAGGCCACTCATCTGAAATATGTGTAACATAATATAGAAAAACGTACTCTATAGTGTAAAATTATTTAATGGTATTAACATACTTCCATATCTAACCAAATAATGTAATCATTCGAATTACTTTTTCCCATATTTGTATTCATGAGTAGCACAGGTGATTTAGCTGTTCAAAGAAATTTTTCATTAGTTTTACAATATATGGAAAAAATTATACTTTTTTTGCAATAATAATAGCGAATTTGTTTTTATTTACATTGATTATTACATTATTTATTGTATTATATTTCTGAGGTATTTATCCTAAATTTAATAAATTGTTCATAGTAAAGTTTGTAACAAATAAACTATATTGAGGATGATACAAAGTATACAAAGTTCAAATTACCAGTATGGAAATAACGAGGAACAGTTATTCGAAGACAATTTTTTGACCATTTCAAACAATATGCAAAAATCATCTTCATTTATAATAAATTTTAATCTATTTCAATTTCATATATCGTATCGTGCGTTTTAATAGACGAAATTTATAAAATGTATAAATTCCAAACTACGAGGAAGAGATCACAGAAAGCACACGCAAGTGTATAAAATTCAACTATATAGAGATATTAGTAATGGTAGATATAACAAAATTCACTATCGAAAGATAACTACAAATTAGTATAATAAAGTGAAATTCAGTTCCTATTTTGTTATTAATTGTATATAACAGAGTATTACTTATTATTTGCTTATTACATTTTTCAATTTTTCTATTAGAAATATAAGAAAAAATGTTTATAAATTCATAATATAAAAAGATTTTGATATAAAATATTTGGACGTTTTGTAAAGAAATTATAAAAAATATAATCAAGTTATTAAAAGAACAAGTTCAAATTTACAGTATATGTAATTTCTTAAAATATAGTCTACTAAATAATATATAAAATTTACAGTAAAAAATCCAAACTTTCTCAATTCTATGTTAGTAAAACCAGGATTATTAGGCTGATTTAAATTTATCTTCTTATTAGAAAATCTTATGTTAGTAAGACCTGATAAAATAGAATCAAATTGACCTATAGAAACCACTAAACAGAAAAGCAGAGAATACACAGCAGTGGTGGCGGCAATGACGGAATTGTGAAAAAACTATCTTTAAGATTTCATAAAAAAAAAAGACTCCTTTGGAGTTATTGGATGACCATAATTTTATTCAATAATTATTTGTTAAAGAAATCGTAGTTTTTGAGAAGAATACTATGGAAGCAGAACCTTTAGAACTTGAAGATGGTGAAGTTATAGATGATGAGGTGAAATATTGTAAAAGTTTATATTTGACAGGAGTCTAACCTATTATAACCATAAAGACATTGCGTTCTAATGTTAAAATTCATAGTTGAATTAAAATTATTTCAATTGAAATATATTATTTGAATAATATAAATTTTCTAGACTTTGCAATTGTGATACTATATTTCTTAAAAGCATTTTTTTAAATATTAAATGTAAAATGTTTATTTTTATGACGATGAAGTATATTCGTTAATTTTTATAATATATTTTTATCTAGGCAAGCGATATCGAAACATATAATGTCCTAAAAAGACCTCATGCAGTTCCAAATAAAGAAGAAAATGTAAAAATGGGCTATAGCGACGAGTCTGATGATTCTGCAGATACTGAAAGTGATTCTGATTCAGATTCTGGACATATTAAAAGTAAAAGACCGAAATTAAAACTGAAACGATCTAGAAATATGACAAAAAATTGGTCAGACAAAAATGATAAATATAAAATATGGTGTCCTCAGTTACAAGAAGAATCTTTAACAGAAAATCTAGTATTATGTGGTGTAACTAAAAAACAAAATCAGGATCGTAGTGTTGAGAGTTATAACATTCCACACCATTATTCTTTTAATGGGACTTGGAATATGGAGCACCGCAATAATAATAGCTCAGAAGATGAAAAGGATGGGGAAAAAAGGCTAACAAATAAAAGGACAAATTCTGATAGAACTAATGTTAAATTGAGATTAGGAAAGAAACGTAATTTGATGGACATAGATAATCAGAAAGGAGCTGCCAGAAAAATAGCAGATTTAAGTACAACAGTTGAATCAACTGATTCAGATGTGGCTACTGACATAACATCAAAACTTAGCGAGAAAAAGGATCTTCTTATAAGTAAGAAATTTGTTGTTACCTTAAATTAATGTATGTATATAGTTATTTAAACTTGTACATTTTGTAGGGAGGATTGTAGATATAATTGGTAAAGAAAAAGCCATTGATTTCTTTCAAAAAACTAAAAAGATTGAAGAAGGGGGTGGTATGTTAATAATGAATGGATCTAGAAGAAGAACTGCAGGAGGTGTATATTTGTGGTTAGTAAAAAATGATGAACACATCCCACGAGAAAAAATAAGTGAGATCTTTTATTATGATAAAAAAGAACATGCTGAACAAAGGAAAGCTGATGCCGTTGCAAGAAGACAGAAAGCACAAGAATTAATAAAGTGTTTAGAAAGTAAGTTATTTGTTATATGATAAGAAGAATTCTTTCTTAATAAAACTATTTTTAATGTTTATTATAGATGGTTCAGAAAAAGATCTTCCTGCCTTGCTAACAAAAGCAGAACTTTCCACAAGAGAAATAGCAGAAGAAGCAAGATTAAGACGTGGAGAAGGTATGGATAGAATGCCAGTCGATTCTGATCGGACAATGACTAATCCGCCACCTAGTCCTGTAACAGATGATCCAGATCATTCAGAGCATCCACTTGTACAAAGGCATGTTCAAAGTTATGGAGATGATTTCCTTGATATTGGAATAGACATAGACAGTATGGAAGTACTTTAAAATATTATAATTTCTTTGTAACAAATGTATTGCGCAAATAATTTGTACAAAATTGAGAAAAGTTCTAATCTTTACAAAACATCTATATACATAGATTATGTGAATATAGTTCATGTAATTTGTACGTTTGCCTACAGTATACACAGATAAAATTTGTGGGCATGATCAAATAATCATGATCAGTCCAAATCTATTGCAACGACGTTCCACATTGTGATAAAATAATTTATCAAATGTACATATTATGGTAATATACTTTGTTATTTTCTCAAACTTTGAAAAACAAAAAATATTTGTATACTCTTTTTTTATGTTTCATTTAACACATTTCTATTTATTATTAAGATAGATGTAAAAAAATGTAAGAGACGTAACAAAAATGAAGTTTCATAGAAATTACAGTAACATAATATGTAAATATTTGTGTTACACCATTTTTATGAAATTTTCATCGTTGAAGATTGTTTTTTGTACATAAAAGTCACTATGGAAATAAATATTAGATTATTTGTACTTTGTATAATGTATTGAACAACTTATCTCATGTACAAAATTTTACTTTAAATATTATGTGCATAATAGTTTGTTTCTTTGCTTATCAATGTTCTACAATATATAAATTTGAGAGATTTAATTAAAATACCTTGATATTGGTTAAATTCTTTTCAATGTAGCAACATGATTATATATTTCAAATAAATAGCTATTTAATTATTTTATTATTAAGATAAATTCACTGTTATATTACAAAAATCAAGTAAAATAAGACTGAACTATATAAAAGTTTTATGTAGTTGGATGTTTAAAATTCTAATTTTGTATTAAATGCATTGGTTATATGGTCATATAACTTTAAATGTGTTAACTACTTTTTGCTTTATCAATTTTATAAATCAGTACCATAATTTAATATATTTGTTTCACATATCATTGCTCTAGTTTTTAACCGTTCTATCTCCAGTAGTATCTCCAGTAGAGAACTAAGTCCAAATTTTATAAGGATTAATATTGTGTATCATTAGGACTAAAAGAACTGAATATTTGTTGCCTTCAAAGTAGAATTTTCATAATACTATCGCAAATTCGTATTCTTTATACCAATGACACATATGTGGATTGATTAATTACATTTTTTTTAAAACAGGAGTTAGACGGATTACGTACTCTGACGATATATCTGTTACAAAATGGTACAGCATAGGGGGAACAAAGATTTATACATTTATATAAATAAATGAACTTATTTTTCAAAATTTTATTTTTTGAAGTGAATAAGAAATCGTAAACAATAATTAAATGTAACTACACATACTAAATTAATAATATTATTTGATATATATATTTATTCTTCCATACATATATATTTACATATACAATTAGTGTTATGACACAATACAAAGAAAAAACTTCTTGAATCTATGTAATGAAACTTAATGTAATGAATATTTTTTAAATTTTAGGTTATTGAAATATTTCATATATCAATAAATACGGTTAATACAAAAATTTGTAAGGTATATACTTTTGTAAATAAATTTTGTATATATATGTTGTGTCTATGTGTTGTATACATAAATATAAATATATAATTTATGAAATAGAACTGTTTTATGAACTACACATGTAAAAAAACTTTAATAGTATTTTAAAAACACGATTTTCATAAATTAATTTCATTTATTTCTATATAAGATTTTATAAAATTAAGAGAAGTATAACATAGTTTATATAATTTTATAACTTAGTAGCTTATGAGTACTATTCTTCTTGTAACTATGTTTTAACACTATATTCAAATACAAATATGTGAAGTATGTTTTCTTTGTAATAATAGTATTAGTGTAATACTCCATTGTTGTCTTTTTCCTCCTGCAAAAATTTGAATACACTAAACAGTTTTTGACGAAATTAAAAAATTAAAGCTTTCAATGCTGCAAATAATCTTATAATTTTATACCATGTACTGCTATCCTCAGTTGAATATTTTAATTAATATATTTGGTTTACATTTCGTTGTTATGGCATAGTTTGTTATGCAAAGTGATTTTTGTCACTGATGGGAGCAAGTCTATAATCTACAACAAAAACAAGTTAACTATTTATGTCAAAATATGTAGGTATTCTAATAATCTTGTTGTTATTATATAATAACAATAAAAAATAAAACAATAAAAAGAGATAATATATGTATTTAAGGATATTACATTTTATGAAAATATTTTTTACTAGCATATACTTACCCAGTGAAAGTTTGGAATAAAGAGTAATAACGTTATATCCTTTTTAACTAAAGATAATTACATCATCTTCTTTAACAAAGAGAGCAGGATTTCGCATCTTTCTCTAACCTATAGAATGACATTAGATACATAATATACATATTCAAAATATATAAGCATCAGAATATATAAAAAAATAATATATACTGGTGTGCAAAATTAAAGGATCACAAAATTTTTGGCGAAAAATTGTCGATATTTATATCAATTTTATATTAATTGCTATAACTTCATGGAAGAAAATTGTATAACTTAACTTAACTTAAGATATTTAACTAGCCTTATTTTGAAACTTGAAAATTCCTCATAACCCTGTGTCCATTCTTTTTCAGAGATGTTTTTATATCATATAACGGTTGAAAAAGTGAAGATGCTTCTTTTTCTCGCAAATTTTAGAAATTCAAACAATTGTACAGAATTTACGTTTTAAGATGACTTTGTAAAAGGAAGTCTACTTTTTACAACAATTTATCAAAAGTTGATGTATGATCTTTTGTCACCGTACATTACAGACGTAACACTACGCCATGCAACCTTATCATGATGTACTTTGAGCTATTCCAAATCCAGCGGAATACTTCCTATTTAAAGTGCAATAAGACGGCAACCAAAAATTCGCACATCAACTTTTGTTAGGTTGTTGTAAAGGAGATATTCTTTTACAAGGTCATCTTAAAATAAATCCCGAAAAAAATTTTTCAAACTCCGTACAATCGTTTGAAGTTATAAAATTTTTGAAAAGAAGAAGTATCTTTACTTTCTCACCCATGATATACTTACAAACATCTCTACAAAAAATGAACACATGATTATGAGAGAGGAATCTTCGAGCTTTAAAATGAGCTCACAGTTATACATAACAGTTACAGTATAACAGTATAACAGCTTAAATATTGATAACTTTTCATTGAAAATTTTATGATCTTTTAATTTTGTACACTAGTGTAGACTCACTTGATCAATTGTACGATTTCCTAATGTATTACTGACTAGGATAAGTGAATTCTCAGAATATTCTTTTTTTATAGCTTGTAATAAGATCATATCTTCCTGCCGTGTCCATGACTTTGTATTTACATTGGTACTTAAATCAACAGAATTTTTTATCTCATCAGATAAATCAACCTTGCTTATGCTATCATTTGACGTTCCTATTTTCGCATCCGATGTATTTTTTGCTACTGTTTCTTTAGAATTTTTATAATCAATGAATAAGCATCCTTTTTCACCTAATTTCATATGATCACTAACATTTGAGTCTATGTATTCTACTTTTATTTCTTGCTTGTCAATTTGTTTCTCTTTTTTATTTTTACATTGAGATATGCGTATTTTTTTTGCACTTCTATTTATATGATTTATTTCACTTTTGGGTCTTTTAAAATCTTTTTTCTGATCTGCAGATTTCGACGGCGATTTTATAGCTTTTTTAGACTTTATAATTAATTTTTCTCCTTCTTCGTTTTCTTTGGTAGGTGAATTTTTTGCTATAAAAGATTTCTGATGTTGTTCATCGGTATGAAATTCATTCTTTGAAGACTTTCTTCGTTGTGTAGATGAAATAGATGAAGCAAATTTATCAGTAGCTTTTAAAGATATACGCGCAATATTTTCCAACTTTTCTTCTTCAGCTCCAGGGAAAATAATTTTTGCAGGTCTTAAACCTTCAGATGTTTGAAGGTAAATTTTTCCATTGAGGAACTGTATTTTTTAAATGTAAATCATAAATTTTTGTATTAAAAATATGTTAAACAATTTCAAATAATACATATAAAATATTAACTTTTATTTTAAAGAAGCTATCAACAAGTAGTTAATATGTGTATGTTTATTAGTTGTAATTCATCTTTTCACTTCTATTCTGTATTTGAGACTATTTTAAAAACTATCAAAAAATAAATAAGAAAAAACATACCCTTGTGCCACAAGACACGCAATGTTCAGAAATATTTTTAGAAGTGGATTCTTCATCGTTATGACAACTGCATTTGCAGTTTTCTCCACCATAAGGATCTTCTTGAAATGATAATACAGGCAATTCTATATTTTCATATAATTCAGGTGCATCTTCAGTATAAATTTTACTTTTATCATATGGTCCCACTGGACATGTTAAGTTTTCAAACATATGTGATGCAAACAAACTGTAAGATAATAAATTAAATAAATATAATTAGATACCTATAAATTTTTTCTTATTAATATATATAATAATATTATTATTTGTTACCTTTCTGGAGGTTTAGCAGTGGGTAATATTTGTAAAAATAAATCCATAACTAAAGGATGTCCCTTAAATATGGGACTCATAGTTGCATGAACATGTTCTAATGTTATCTGTGGATCGGATGAAAGCTGTGTAATAGCTTGCATCATTTTTGCTATTCGAGAAGGTTGTTTAGCAAAATATATTTGAGCTACTTTAACAAATTCGCTCATCTTTTGAAGCATTATATATTCCACTGATTTATCCATCATTGCAGCTTGATGTGGCCTCAAAAACAACAAAAAGTCTGTACAAAGCTCAGGATATTCTCGTAATTTTTCACATACATCTCGATATAAAGTAATAGTTATTGCATCTTTATCTATCGCAGATTTTTCCATAATTTGTTCATGGTGCAAAGATCTTGATGGACTCGAGAATGATAATTCGTTCTCCATTTGATTAATGCTATCTAATTTGTCATAATAATCTAAATATAATTTTATCACAGATCGTAATGTTGCTGGATTGTCAGATTCCAATGCCAAGTGCAATTTCTGAAGATATGATGCTGCAAACTCTATATAAAATAACATAAGTAAATTAAAATAACTCAAGTACTTTAAACTTATTAAGACACATACTTGAACCTCTTTCTTCTTCGTTTAATGGATTTTCAGATTCTAAAAGTCTTTTAATGTTTTCTAACTCTCTAGCTTCTTTAGCTTTCTTTCTACTAATAGAATCTTTCTTAATAGTTGTGCTAGCTAACATTAACTCTGCAATTTCATCTTCATTATCCTAAAATAAGATATAAAAATCTTAAAAACGTTAATTTTATTTCACTAAAATTAATAACAATTTTACTCACAAGTTTAGGCGAATCAGATATTTTCTCTATATTTTTATCTATGTCATTCTTTTCTCTGGATTTTAAGGCATTGCAATTAGATGATAAACCTTTTGGTCCTAAAACTTGGGCCATTAATTTCATATTTTGAGCACTTCTTGTTTTTGCTAACCTAGGAGTAGTTTTTCGTAATTGTGGTAATTCTTGTACTATTTCAGAAGACTTTTTAGAAAACTTTGGATGTTTTGATGTAATTGAATTTGTAGGTACATCATTCCGAACTTCTTTTAATTCACTATCATCTGTTTTTTTCTCTTTTTCTTCTTGCATAGTTATAACTTTTAAAGAGCTGTTACGATGCAATGAACAATCTGTATTTAATGCATGTGTATTATGTATTTTAATATTTACTTCATTGTCTGATACATTTTTAGAAATTTCACAATTAATGTTTCCACTTGTGCACAAATTATCTTTCAATGCATTTTTAGTTGTTGTCTTCTGCTTTGTATTTGCAGGTAATATTTTTGGTAATATATTAATAGGTGGGTTTTGTGTACACAAAATGTGAGCTTTGGAAACAGAAACATGGTTTCTATTTCCATTTGTAAGGCAATCTTTCTTCATAATATCGTTATACGAATTAACCATATGTTTTCGCTTCAAGACATTAATTTTCTGCTGTGTCTATAAGAATACATATGATATGATAAATATACAAAAAGGTTTGGGAAAAACTTTAGGGATACGTAGTGTCTTACTGACAAAAACACTTTGTAACTCAGAAACTAGTAGTTTACGAACCCGTGTTTATCGATACTTCTTTATTTATTTTGACAAGTACTTTACACTACCACCTAATGACAAAATCTGCAATCACTTAGTTGCCAACCCAATATATGCTCCTAAAGTCTTTCCCAAATTTTTGTACAGACTATATACACACAAGAGGCATTTGATATTATCTTGATTTACATCGATATTATTATCTGTAGCAAAAAATGTTGTAGATAAGTGTTGAACAATCTTAAAGGCGGCACATTTTTGTGTTAACTTTTTGTTGCTGGAATCATTCACGCTTAATCTGCAGTATTTTTTTCCAAAGATAATAATAGTAAGAGAGATCAAGATAATCAGGTACCTTATTTTGCAGAAAAGATAACTATATTAAATAATAAGAAAATATAATAATGTAGAACATCGACTACGTATATAAACATTTATAAATATTTTGTATGAAATACTTACATTATTACAATAAGTTTGCCAAATTACAGGTAATAGATTTATTGATTGATCTTTGGGTGCTTTGAGATCGCATTCTAATGTTATGTAATGTATTGTTCTAGGAGCACAACCCTTCTCAAAGTAATGCTGTGGAAACATTTTTCTAGTAAAGTTCTGTTATATTAAAAAAATATATTATATTATTTGTAGATATATTATATTTACTTTTATTGGATTTGCATTCTTTGTGTATCGGCGTTTTCCAATGTGATTTAATAATCCTTCAGGTTCCCTGCATGGCACTAAATACTGATTAATTAATTTCACTGCATCTAATAGTTGGAGTTTCTTACTTTTTAATTTCTTTGATTTAGTGGCAACAAAAGGGAGAAACTGCTCCAAACCCAATGCAATTAAACTAGAAGACAGATTTCCATAAAATATATATACTTTTTTGATACTACATACATATTACTTACATACCTCTCTTCAGATTTTAAATATGGAGGGCGTACAAATTTATTTAATTCACTTCTGAATGGTATTTCAGGCAAAAGTTGTGGATACATTAGGGCTTTACTGTCCATAAATAGCTTTTTTAATTCTGGATCAAATTTAGGAATACACTTATACCTATTTTTAAGATATATTTTTTTTATTGCATCCCCATCTGCCATAGCTTTTTTGAAATCTTCAGAAAATTTGTTATCCAAAAATTTATTTTCCCAATCAGATACTAATTTTAAAGCATCTGGTAAATTTGCTACATTGAATGCAGAATTAGGGCCATTACTTAAGTACCTAATAAAAGTAATATAAATTCAATATATACTTAATACACTATATATGTTTAATTTAAAAACTGCTTACTTAGTTGTAAACTTACTTTATACTATTTAGATTTTCTTTGCACGTTTTTGACTGAGAATGCAGATCTGGGTGCATATATGTCATAGCAAAATGTTGTACCATTAATTGTACATGTTGACGAAATTGAACTGCCAATAACTCGCGTTGATTTGGATTCATTAAATTAGGAAGTTCTGGTTCTTTATAAGTAGGTAATAAATCTGTTACAGAACAATTCTAAACCAAAATTAAAATTGCAGTAAAATTATATTCTTAATTAAAATATAGTAATCATGGTCTTACCATAAAATTGTTTTCAACCGAAACATTTTTATTTTCTGGAGACCTTCTTGTTTTTGAAATCTCCTGATCTTCTTTCGGAAATATATCTATAAACTCAAATAATTCTGCAGTCAAATTATTTAATTCCTTGCGCGTAACATTTACAGCTTTATCAGCTCTTAATTCTTCTTTATCCACTGTAAACATATTCAAATTATTTTAATAGCCTGTATAATTTAAGAAATGTATAGTATATAATCATATTTTTTATCATACATACAAAGTTCTGTTTCTTCGTCTTCTAAAATATTATATTCTGGATCTGCTTCCGAATCATCTTCCACCATAGGTTCTTGAGTGAGTGGTTGAGTAAATTCTTTTAAGAAATTATCCCAATCTTCATCCTTTTCACAATCCAAATCATACATATCAATGGTTATATCTGGAGGTATAAATGCTTGTTCAATCTGTTCCAAAGGTGTTTCGCTTAAACAAACTTTGGATCGTGTTCTTTGACCAATACTTTCTTCTTCTGTTGGCACATAAGGAATTCTAAAAATATATAATATTAAAGTAATTAGAATTCTATTAATGTATTATATTAACATATTATTTAAAATTATCTTAAGTACGTTAATTTACCCAGGGATTTTAAAAATTCCTTCAGGATCGTGTGATTCTTGTTCTGGATTGTATTCTTCATCAGAAGAATCTTCTGGTAATTCTTCTTCGATTAATGCTTGTACTTCTGATGAAGTTTTCTTCACTGGAGTAATTGGCCATGGTATATTAACTTGGGCTGCTGCTAGCTCTCTATATTAATTAAGATACAATTGAGACATATTTCCTAATTCTAGTATATAATTATAAAATATATTTTATCAAACTATACTTGGTCTTTGCTCTTGTCAATCTTGGCTCAAAAGCTATATCATCCTCTGTATTATAAAGACGATTTTTAATCATTGCCATTATGTATATTATTAACGTCACGTTTCTGCATGGTGGATCTGGGATAGTTTGGTCTAGTACCGACAGAGGGCTTTAATTCTTATATGTACATAAATGTAATCTAAAATAACTTTAATTTACGTGAACTTATGTTTTTATTGCGCGATCTAAAATCTGAAAGTCGATCGTCTGAAGAAACGTTAGAAGAAAAAAAGATGAATTTTCTTCTTCAATAGTATTTTGTTTTAAAGATTCCTGCACACCGATATATATTCGATATATACCACTATATTTTCGACTTCTTTTTCGACGCGTAGAATCACCCCCTTTCCGCTTGTACCACCAGTTACCAACCACCTTGTATATTCTTTTCATAATGCAAATACAAACCACTATTCCATTAAAAAGTAGACGAAGGCCAATTCACAATAATTATTCCACGATTATTAAAATCATTAAATCACTTAAATCGTCTTTTTAAAATTCGAAAAAATTAACTTCAATTTCGCGATCGGTATGCTCTTTTCGCATGTACAATACATTTACAAATAACTTTTTTATTACGATTGTTATCCTGAAAATAGTGTATGTGTAAACAGAACATACATTATTATATAATAAATACGTATGTTCAAGAAGAAAATGTTGATTCTTTAGTTCATCAGGAAAAAAATATCTATCCTTACGCAACAATTTATCAATAAAAGATAAAATATGAAATAATTTCGTGTTCAAAATATACATGTAGAATCTTGTATTTTAAAAGTATATTAAACAAACGAAGAAACATCATCAAAGTTCACCTTCGATCACTTTGCTTTGTCGTTTCATCAATAAAAGGTATGCATTATTAATAAATAAATTTTATTATGAAATTACGATAATGATATTTGTCAAGCAAGAGATAAATTAAGCGGAATCAACTGTTTTTCCTCTTAGCATGCAAATTTTGAAGGTCGTATTCAGATTTAATAATTCGTTCGTATTACATATAAAATATTGTTACGATTCTTACAGCTTTGTTGCCAGAAGCGTCGAACAATCATTGTGAACGTTGTACACCTCGACAAGCTGCACTTGCACACAAATTGACAATATTTATGCAACAAAATTATCCCAATGAATGGGAATCGATTATACGCCGTTATGAATTGCTCAAGTATTTTATGTAGGATGAAAGGATATCATGGAAAACAATATTTGACGCTGCAACAAATTCTTGAGAGATTCTATAACTTTGAACGTAATTAACTTTATTATTAAAAAGTTTTAATATAACTCATAATATTTCATAATATCAAACATTTGTGTTTGTGAGAATTGTCATATATAAAAAGAAAAGAACAAGGTAAAATGTATTTACCATAAATTTCTATATTATGTACTTACCTACACCCAATGTTAGAAATTTCGTATTTTCGATATCAGTACTTATCGGATCATATACTATATATGATTTCGTACCCTTCCTGATTTGTCTTTAAATTTTCGTACCAACTAGCTACAATCAATCGTAATTTATTAATAAATATACAAAATTTAGAAATATGAGATATTTCGTTGTCGTGGCAGATATATAAGATATATCTCACTGAATGGTGCAAACAGCCATTGTCTCGTCTCTTTCTTAGATTTCTAACGATCTTTTAAAAGTCAATATATCTTTGGAAAAATTTATAAGGAATTATATTATCGTTACAGGTACACGTTCTTACAGAACAATTCAGAGCCGATGATTATCTTGTTATACATATATGCCTATCTTAGATGTATCTAGAGAACAACGGTGGAATAATTGTTCAAAATGAAATTTGATCAAAATGAAATGTGTATTCGCGTCAGACAAAGTCTAAGGGACAAGATAGAAAGTTTATACATATTATAATCGACGTATAGTCGGTTTACGATACAGTCGAATGATAAAGTGGGTTGAAGTTGTGATACGGTGTGCATTTTAATTAATCTGATGATCGTAATGTCGAAATGAATATATGTCTGTACACGATATGAACGGAATATTTTGTAAGTCATGGATCAACAGGTAATAGGAGATTCTACGAATAGGAGAAGTAAACGTCAGGTAACGAATACATAATAACACATGATATATTCATGATATATTCATTTAAAAGAATATATTACTTTTTAAACTTACATAATCGGTGTCTTGAAATAATATTTATTCTCGATCAAAAAGATCTATTTCCCAAAATACGTTGTAACTTTGTAAGAGATAAAATATAAAATTACACCAATTAATTAAATCGAACGATTTTATCACTGCAATAATTAGTATCTATTACTCGATTATGATTATCTAGATATCTATTCAATTATCTAAAGATCCTTTAATCGAGAAAGTTTATTCACTTTTTGATTTGTTTATTTATTGTACATATATCGAGATGGGTAAATTATAAGATTTCCAAACGTAAACCTTGTTATAGCATTAATATCGTATTTTTATTGACAATCGTCCTTGGCAAGGTACGCAACGTAAATACCCGATGGTCATCCTCTAAACACGGCAAAGAATAATCTCTTCATTATTCTTGATAGCACGTTGTTCTCGCTGTGTTAACTATTTCTATCACACTGCTCAACATGTATTCTCAAACGTCAAACATTCCTCACTCCCCGTATACGGAGAGCATTTTATATAATTTTAGACAAAATAATTATTAGAGAATTTTCTTTTAGAAGAAATTGATTGCATATTAATATCAACAAATTTATATAACAGATGGTTTTAACGCGATTAGGTTCAATTATCATGTATATTCACGACATTTCATAGAACAAACGATAGTCCAATAATACGTACTTTAAAAATTTATTTAAATTTGTTTTCGTCCATTTATCTAATTTCTCGGTAGATTTAACACCGATATACGAAATTAATTAGCTAGTTTGAAAACTTTAAACAGGTGAAAAGTATATGACTGATATATATAAATGATAAAATATATTTATTTTATTTATCGGTATTATTTTTTATATCTTGATGCTTGTATTCAATCGCTACTGTACAACGTATGCGTACGTTCCATGGAGTATAAAATACTCAACTAACGCGTTTATCTACTCCCTCCAATGTCCTCTGTCTTCAGCTATATAATTCGACAACTTGCTTCAACTGTTACAAAGAGCGGTTTACTTTCCGCTGTATATGGTAGCTTTCAAATAACATTTGTTTTTAAATTACCATCTATTACTTCGTTAAACGGAACGTAATAATCTGTACATTTTTCTATCTTCATATCGCTTTCGTTGGTATAATCGTCATAGAGTTTTGCATTTTGAAATTGAAGCTGGAAGAACGTGCTTCAATTACAATATGAAGATTTATCTCTTATTATTTGCCTTGGTCGCAGTCGTTTGTGTAACAGCGGAAGATTATACTACAAAATATGACAATGTAGACGTGGACAGGATCCTGCAAAATGGTCGTATCCTCACCAATTACATTAAGTGCATGCTGGACGAAGGACCATGTACCAACGAAGGCAGAGAATTAAAAAGTAAGTACATACATTTGTTACTTCTATCTAGTGATATAGCCCCGTTATAGATCATTCGAGATTATACATTTAATTAATAATTTATTAATTTATTATACATGTAAAATACCTAATTTACAAGTGTAAAAACAGTAGAAAGCTATACTTATGTGTATAATAGTTTATACTAAAGTATGATTTATTTTAATATAAAAGTACTAAAATTAATTACATATTTGTGCTGCTCATATACTTTTCAAATAATATTGTTCATATTTTTATGTAAAGATATTATTTATATTCATATCTATATAAAATTCCACGGAGAAATTATTTCTGTATTAAAATGTCAATGAATTTTAGTTCGGTTTATAACAAATGAATTATTAATACATGGTACTAATTTATGTAGATATTACTGTATAAAAATGTGAGAAACGAAGGAAATGACATTTCATAAATATCCTTTCCTATCCGTTATTAATATTTTTATATTTTAAATGCAATTACGTTAATGATTTTACTTTAATAGCATTAATATCGTAAAACATACGAAACGATAGAAAAACATTCATTTTCTAAAACGTGACTTCGAATATAATATACTTGTAATATACTGTAGGTATATATGTATATCTTTTTTTTTAGTGCTTTATTATTTTCTTTCTTTTTCGAACTTTTGCAATTGATCACTTCTAAAATAAAAAAGAAGATGTACATAGAAAACTACAGAATTTACAAATTTGTAAACAGACATAGATATTTTTATAACTAACGAAGCAGTTTTATTTAACTGCATGACCAAAAGTCACACCGGTTTCTTTCCGAGGTTTCTACGTGCATCTGCTGCAACGATTACGACAGAGTTCAATTCACTCTCCCTCTCTTTATTACATAAGTTGCTTTGAACTTTCTCGTTTTGATTACATCGAACTCTCTTAAGTAACGTCTAAGTTATTATTATACATATGTACAGTATGTTCGGTTTAAATGTATACACGCTATTATGTTTATAATAAAATATAATTGAAAATATTGAAAATGCGAAAAAATATTCTTTAAGAATTATTTGATTTCATCAAGGTAACTTAGTGGAAGGTTTGAATCTTCTTTAGATTGTTATTTACAGAGACATGAATATCAGCAAAGTTTTTTAACATGCATTATATATTTTTATTATTGTCATCTTTTTTATTAAACAATGTTAACGAGTATATTTAAACAATAATTTATCGGATATTTTTGCGAAGACATCGTGCAAACGTTAAATACGATTATTATTTAGTCGTAGAGGAAACGAAAAGAGAAAAATCAAGAGCGAGGGGGAATTAAAAAGCGTTGAAATCTGAGAAAGATTTCAGAATAGGATTGGGAGAAAAATTGTCGTGGAATATTTGAAGGAAAAGAAAATGAAAGAGAGGAAAATGTACCTAAAAAGAAATAGATTGAGACAAACAGAAGAGAATGGAACGATCAAAAGGGGAAAGAAAAGACGTGAGAAGAATGTGAAGAAAAGAGAATACGAAGGTTCAGCAACAAATGCGACATAGCAAATTAGCACAGTTGTATATACATATAAATAATCATAATTAGAATGTTAGGACTAGCAGAGTATCTGAATGAAGAGAGAAGAGACGGAAGTCAACGACTAGTGATAAGGGCGAAAATTTGGTGCGGAAATTTGGAAAAGTGAAATAAATATTGGGAAGAAACGGACGGAATTGCGATTTGTCCGAAGACAAATTCCGGACTTTGAAACAGTTGATGAAGGATTGTAGAGAAACAGACAGAGAGATCAGGATAGAGAAAGCAGTGAGCGAAAAAAGGGATGGGAAAGTAGAGGAATAAGATAGGATTAAGATAGGATTGGATAAGTTGAAGGTAAAGCAAACGAGAAAAGAGATGTAATTATAGCAAACAAAAGAAAAGAAAAGAAATATATATATATATATATATATATATATATATATAAGAAAGCGATAGTATAAAGTATTGTTAGAGAAAGTAATTAGAAATATAGTTAGGTAATAGAAGATGAAAGAGTGAAAATGAGAGACTTGAGCGAATGGGAAGAGTGAAAGGTTAAGATAGAATTGTAAGTCAAGGATTTTGTAAACCAAGCCCATTTTTCAGTCGTGAGACTGAAAATAGAGAATATTGGTATATTAAGTTTAGTTAATATCTCTTATTCGTAACACTTGATTCGTAAGATGAAGAACGATTTCTTTCCAGGCGACATAAATATTTATGTTATTGTACAATTTTTACTAAATTCGTAACAGTATTTCACATAAATTGTACAAGATGCAATTAATTACGCTGTTACCCCGATTACATATGTACGAATAAGAAAAGTCTAATTGTTTTCCATCTTACAGATTACACGTTATGAAAAACAAAATGTTGTCCGAATTTCATATTTAAGTCGAATTTTTCATAATAATATCCGATAAGTTATTATTCAAACATTCTCGTTATACATACACATCATTGAAATCGTTTTGAGATGTGTAATAAAATGGCAATTACAATAATATGTATATGGCTCTAGTCTAAAAACTTTTAATTAATGTTGACATCTCTGAAATAACAATTCAGAAAAAAATTCAGACATTCCATTAAGTTTCCTCCACGAAATCAAACAATTTCGACATGAAATACCTATTTTTTCAATAACTAGAGAAATAATAATACATATACACATAAACTAGATATACTGTATACATATATTGAAATAACTTTTGTTCTAATAAGTCCTCTTTTTTCTTTTTTCTATTACAATCCATTTCCTTTAAGTTGAAATATTATAAATTAAGTTGAAATTATATTGAGTTGAGTATAAAAAAAACAATTTTGAGTATTCCATTAAATTTGTGCTTTTTAGATAATGTTTATATTAAAAATAATATTAAATAGTACTATAGGAAGACAAAAAATTGTTAGAACTTATTTCATATTGTTCTTAAACAAACACAAGAGTAAAAATCCTTATCCTAACTTTTACCTATGTATATACAATTTGACAAAAATCATTATTATTTCTTGCTTGCTCTCTCTCTCTCTCCTTCTAATATGTAAATTTATATATATTATTCAGATTATTATGGTTTATTGTATAAAGGATCAATTTGCACATGAGAAATAATTATAAATAATTATATAATAAAAAGTTTTATACTATTTAATTGTCCTTAAAAAATTATAATATGTATTATTGTATTAAGACTTCATAAAATAATTGTATAGAGTTTTTATAATTGAATTGGAAAAATGTTAAATAATTTACTTGTTTATTGTTTCAGAAATTTTACCCGACGCTTTATCTACAGGTTGTAGTAAATGCAATGAAAAACAGAAACATACAGCGAACAAAGTAGTAAATTATCTGAGAACGAAAAGACCGAAGGATTGGGAACGACTTTCCGCAAAATATGATTCAAGTGGCGAATATAAGAAGCGTTACGAAAATGTATTACAACCTACCAAAAACAGTTGAATTTATATCTATAGATCTAAACAATAAATTTATGAGGAGATTTGTACAATAAAACTATAATAACAAAAGTAATAAAATAGCTTAATGTATACATACATAGATTGTTGATAATAATTTTGTTACTTTATGTTAGTGAGCTATGATGTTTATTAAATACTTTGTCTCACATGCTGAATTCATGTCTGATCGAATATTTTTGTCGTACTATAAATATAATTAAGTATTTAAAGTAAAAAATGTGTGTTCATTTTCTTTTCACGAATACATGTTTTTTTTAAATATTTTTTGAGTATTTATTAATACAGTTTATTTATTTCAAAGTCTATCTGTGAATGAATTCATACATTGAGAATGAAGGATATAAATTGAAATGAAATATTTTTAAATCAATAATGTCGAGATTTGTATCGCATTCAAAAAATAAGTACGTTCTTCATTCA
Organism: Bombus impatiens; assembly: GCF_000188095.3. Taxonomy (NCBI): domain Eukaryota; kingdom Metazoa; phylum Arthropoda; class Insecta; order Hymenoptera; family Apidae; genus Bombus; species Bombus impatiens. The sequence goes on along the minus strand of NT_176796.1, from coordinate 542,280 downwards.
ACTCGCCTCTTCTTGACGAGTGAACCAAGCTGAAAAAAATATTAATTTCAGTTTTAAGATGTCTTTTCAAAACATGATGAAACACATAAAGGTCTTACAAGATCTGAAATTGCAGGTAAATTATTTGTTTGATCTGTAACATTCGTCTCTGGTTCTCTAGCCTCTTTTGGTGGAGCAGTTTTTTTCATATTTCTATGTTGTGGAAAAGTGGGCATAAGCTTGGGGTCACATGCTAAAAAAAGATTAAATTAAATGGTAATTAACAATTCTAAAATATTATGATAATTAAGAATTTCTAAGTATTACGATAATAATATACAGGATGGTTCACCAGATATTGCTACTTCGATTTACGTGACTGTTGTTATTCGCTGGAAGAAATGTATAGACAGTAGTTCTGGTAGATCACCCTATACATATCGTTTTCCGTGACTTACGCAAAGGAGCTTCTTTGAAGTAGCTACTTTGTAAACATTCTTCTGCAGTGGCTCTCTTTTTTGGATCATACATGAATAAGAAATTTAATAATCTCAAACCAGCAGCACTTAACCATGGAAACCTTTGTTTCAAATTATTATATGGTTGCTGTTTTAATGTAAAGTTCTGTAGCGCTGGAAGTGTATTAAACTCAGGCCAAATTGCTTCACTTGGTGTGCCTAGCAAGTCAACGATTAATTCTAATTGTGCAATTTCTGATCGTCCAGGCAATAAAGGCCGATGCCCCAGTAGTTCCCCTAATAAAAGCATGTATACGCATAAGCGAAATTTAAATTATTATATTAAATCTTTAATGTTATACATAAATTAGAAAAAAATATGAAAATACTATACCTAAAATACAACCTGCAGCCCACATATCGACAGAAGTTGTTTGAGTTTTAGCTTGTAATAACAATTCTGGTGCTCTATACCATAATGTTACTACCCTAGGGGTCATTGGCTTTAAAGGTAAACCAAACCACCTAGCTAATCCAAAATCAGCAATTTTTACACATCCTTTGTCTGTCATAAGGAGATTTGAAACTTTCAAATCTCTATGTACAATAAAATTATGATGTAGATAACGCAAACCCTTTAATACTTGTAAAACAATACATTTGACTTGACTTTCTGAAAATGGAGCTTGCATATTGTCCAATAGACTTGCTAAGTCTTGTTCGCAATATTCCATAGCAAGAAATATGCTTTCTAAACTTCTCCCTACTACCACTTCTCTTAAATGTACAATATTTTCATGACGACAGGATAAAAGAACAGATATTTCTCTTAAACCACTGACTGGAAGGCCATCTTTTTCATGTTCCATTCGTACCTTTTTCAAGGCTACAACTTTATCGTTTTTTGTATCCCTTGCTCTATAAACAATTCCATAGGTGCCCTCACCTATACGATTTAATTTTTCAAATTCGGACACAAATCTGCATTTACCTAACTATAAAAAAAGCGATAGAACATCATTTATTACATTGTAATGAATATAACTAAGCTATATAAGCTATAACAAAGATGGATAAACTAAGTAGTTACAATATCTTGTTCTGGTATCTCCATTGGCTTGCCAGTTAAGAATGATGTTAATACTCCTCTTCTAGTTATTGGTGCTGATGGATCAGGACCAGATTCAGATGCAGTCTTTTTATCAGTATCATTATTTTCAACTGATTTTTTCTCCAATGTTTCGTCTAAAAAATTATTAAAATTTCACATCTAATATTTATTTTCTAGTATCTATTAGTATTTCATGCCTATTAATATCATTTAAGGAACAGCTTAAGACATTGGAATACTTTGTACACTGTACTTTATAATATAGTAATAACAATTATATAGGAAACACTTTTTAGAGTTGATAATTTCATTAATAAATTATACTTGAACTGGATCAAATTTAAGTTCCATTATTTGTTTATTTTTGCCAATTTTTTATCTGAATTTAAAATTTAAGCAACATTATACCAACCTCAACGACAAAAATCATTAAAAAATACAATTAGTTTAATGTACAAATATCATATAATTTTAAATAATATGTAATAACAAAAAGATCGAATTACTTAACCTAACATAATAATGTTTATATGTTGATTGCAATCAAATAAAATTGTACCTTTTGTCATTATGCAATATTCTCAAGAAGATATTTTCTCAACTATATTTGTTTTCCTCTTTAACATTCGTGTTTCAAAAAGCGTAGATGTAAAAACTCTCAAATACTAACAATTAATTGACCGGGTAATTCATTTGCACCATTGGAAATATAAAAGATAGATTCGACAGTCCACAGATATTAGGACATTAAAGAACGAACTATCATTATACGCTACCTTGCGTTACATCTTACAAAACAGGATACCTTAAAAGTTAATGTTTATATTATTAGAAGTATGTAAATAGAAATAAAGATAATTAGATATATATATAATTATTCCATTAAAATGTTTATAATAATATTGAATTTTTGATTATCTTATGATAAATTTGCAGATTTTGTAATCCTTTTGAAAGAATATTGCGCTTTAATAATTAAAAAAGTCATAAATATTGTTAGTACGTTTTCTCTTTTATAACTTGGATTCTATGCACTTTATCCTTGCACATGATACCGTATCGAGTGTGACTGCAAAATATTTCCATTATCAACAATCCGAGAATGGAATGAAACCACCAGGAAAATTCTTGATTGATAAAGCGGAACCTAATCTAGTATTGGATCACAGAGAGAAATTTTTCAAACTTAAGAAGAAAAGCTTGAGCAAAGAGCTTAACAAAAGATGTTTCAACTTACTAATTTTTCGTATCATGAATAATTACAGTCCCGAACAAATTATCTTCTAATAAAAGTAATCTTTACAATTCAAGTAATTGCTTTCAATTTTTCGCGCACTTCGTCAAACAACAGTTAGGATGGTCATGGCGGTGTTCCATGAGCATTTGTGATAACCGTTAAAATATGTAACACATATATCATGTGTGTAATTTATGTTATTATTTAAATAGTTTTAAACATATTAAATTTGTATTTAGCTTATGGTATTCATATTTTACGTATTGCATTGCCTTCAGACCATAATGCTTTCACAATGTAATATTGCATATTGCATTTCAACGTTTGTCTATCTTCAGTATCTATAAGTCTATGATATTTATGTTGTGATCAATAGATACCATTGGTAAAAAATAGATAGTACAAAATTAAATGTAAAATATAATATTTTTATAAATGGGATGTGACTTTATTTTTATGTTATAATGATTTCTCTGAGATTTATTTAAATTTATAGAAATTGTTTACCCATAGAGAAAAAAGTTAAATACGCAATTTAAACGCAAAATCGTAGTATACATACTGCAAGCATGTAAATACAATTAAAGATTAAAAATTAACCTTAAATTTAAATTAGAAGTTAACCTTACTTTTACTGTTTAATAATTATAAAGTTTCTGTAAAATTGATTCTACTTTTTGTTTCTTAATTAATGTGAGTGCATGAGTATCGAGAGAAGTATTATGCTATCAACGTATCTCGATGTTGACGGGGCATTGTATTTATCAATAAGGAAAACCTTTTAAAAAAGAAAAATAATTAGGGAAGAAGGAATTGCAATTTTGTATTTAAAAGATCAAAACCTAAAAAATGAGTTCTCACCATGAATTAAATATATCAATAGAATATCCAATTTCTGGTGACATAAATCATATTAACACACTTTCTGAGGATATTGGTGCTCTCTATCTCTCAGATGATTATTCAGATGTAACTTTAATTGTTGGTGGACAAAGATTTAATAGCCACAAAATCATTTTAGCTGCACGTAGCCAATATTTCAGAGCTCTTTTGTTTGGAGGTTTAAAAGAATCTACACAACACGAAATTGAGTTAAAAGATGCTAATTTGACTGGTTTTAAAGGCCTACTTGAGTACATATATACAGGACGAATGTCTTTTACAGACCGACGTGAAGAGGTATTAATTGTCACTTATTTTCATTATCATTTTTAATCAACAAATTATTATTGTTTTCAGGTTGTGTTGGATATTCTTGGATTAGCACATCTTTATGGATTTTCAGAATTGGAAGCTTCCATATCAGATTATCTTAGAGAAATATTAAATATAAAAAATGTCTGCCTCATATTCGGTGCAGCACTCCTTTATCGACTAGAATTTCTTACCAAGGTATTGATATCATATCTAAAAATACATTTGAAAATATCCACTGAAAATAATCTATTCTAGGTTTGTCATGAATACATGGATGAACATGCATGTGAAGTAATTCAACATGAAAGCTTTTTACAATTAAGTGCTGATGCTTTGAATGAACTTGTCTCAAGAGATTCCTTTTATGCGCCAGAGATTGATATCTTTTTAGCTGTACGAGCATGGGTAAATGCAAATCCTGATGCAGATGGCAAAACTGTTTTAGGTAAATATAAAAGCATTAAAAATAAAAAATCTGTTTTAAATATATTTTCAAAATAATTTCTATATAATACATTATTCAATTGATTAGACAAATTTTGTAGATAAGGTACGATTATGCTTAGTTTCAATCACAGATCTTTTAAATGTTGTTCGTCCAACTGGATTAATTTCTCCGGAAGCAATCTTAGATGCAATAGCTGCAAGAACGCAAACACGTGATTCAGATCTTAATTATCGTGGTCGACTACTTATTGATGTAAATGTTGCTCATCCTCTACATGGTGCTCAAGTCCTACAGGGTGAAATGCGTAGCTATCTTTTAGATGGCGATACAAATAATTATGATATGGAACGAGGGTAAATTGATAAATTCATTTTCCAAATTATTCATTTAAATAATACTGTTCTTTTATTAGGTATACCAGACATACTATTACTGAATCACGAGAACACGGTATTTTAGTCAAGTTAGGAACTCAATGCATCATCAACCATGTAAAAATGTTGCTCTGGGATAAAGATATGCGTTCATATTCTTACTATTTAGAAGTGAGAAAAATAGATTAAGTACTAATTTTCATGTTTAATTCTTCATAGTATAATTATTTCTTACTGCTTTGTAGGTATCCATGGATCAAAAAACTTGGGCTCGAGTTATTGATTATACAGAATACTTTTGTCGTAGTTGGCAATACTTATACTTTGAACCAAGAATAGTTCTTTATATTCGTATTGTTGGGACAAATAATACCGTAAACAAAGTAAAATCATTATTAAAATTACATGGAATGTTTTTCTATTGTATAATTATAACTTTTGATTTTAAAGGTTTTTCATCTTGTAAGTTTTGAAGCATATTATACAAATCATACAGAAAAGCTCTATAATGGTTTTGTTATTCCAACACGAAATGTTGCTACTATGGATCAAAGTGCAACTGTTACAGAAGGTGTTTGTAGGTACGTAAGTTGTTGTGTATAAATGTATTTCATTCCTTTGTAATAAATTGTTTAAATATAGATCTCGGAATGCTCTCTTAAATGGTGATACATCAAATTATGATTGGGATAGTGGTTACACATGTCATCAAGTTGGATCTGGTTCTATTTTAGTACAACTTGGACAACCGTACATTATAGATTCTATGCGGTATATATTATTATATTACCTATAACAAATAAGAAAATATGAAATTTTCTAATCAATATTTATTTACATATAGATTATTGCTTTGGGATTGCGATGATCGTTCGTATTCTTATTATATAGAGGTATCCGGTAATTCTTGGAGTTGGGTTCTAGTTGGTGATAAAACCAGAGAAGCTTGTCGTTCGTGGCAAACAATACACTTTGAACCTGCTCGTCCTGTCGTTTTTATACGTATCGTTGGAACACACAATACAGCAAATGAGGTAATGATTGCATGTTCATTTGGAATAGTGACGTTAGAGAGCAACGAAACTATTTATAATTAAACACATTTTATACATATCCAAAAGTTATCTAAAACATTTTGCTTTTTAGGTTTTTCACTGTGTTCATTTTGAATGCCCTGCTCAAACAAATGATAAAGTTGTAGGTAAATCATTGATGCACAAAGAAAAGCAATTAAAAACTCACGATTCTACGATTTGGTCAGTGTCACTAACCCCAGAAACAGCTACAGAAGCAGTTAATATTGATCAAGAAGAAATAAATTCTACAGATAGCAATATTTTTTAAGACATTAACCATTTGGGAACAAGTCATTATGCAAAATTTCATTGATAGTTAAAGAATTATGAACTAAGTATTGTACTTTCGTTTTTTGATTTGAACTTCCTATATATTAATGGTTTAAGTGCTTGTATAGTATAGAGATATAAGTATCACATAATGATATATAATTGTAAAAATAATTGTAAAATAAATTTTTTAATTAAAGTAAATTTCTAATTTAGTCAAATGAGCCTTAATTCATTCCTATATGACTAAAGAAAAGAAGAAAACTGGAAATCATTTGGTAATGCTTGTTAAAATTTATTTAAAGTATTTAATAATGTAATAAAAGTTTATTGATTAGAAATAGATCGAAAATAACCTAAACGGTATTTTAATAGTTACTAATTTACAATAATATAATGATACATATACATATATATTTTCATAAAATTAATAGATAAAAGCAGAAAATTGATGGATATATACAAATATTAGAACTTATTTTTATGTAATTTTTAACTTATTTAAATATTTGAATTATATAATTAAAGCATGTGTATATTCGATTAATATCGTATTAAAATTTTGAAAATGTCCCTAGCAATTTCATCTTTGTTACTTGATTGTATAATTTTTATATAGTATAATATAAATTATAATAAGTTTACTATAAAGAAATATACAATCTCATAATTCTCAAAGTTGTCAATTTTTCAGATTTAATTTATGTTCATGTTTCAATTATAATAATTTCGTCAACATAAGATGTTTTCATTGATGCATTAACACATAACCAGATACATACATATATGAACATACATTACAATGTATAAACTGTACTAGAGTGTGTAAGTAAATACCATCTTAATGTGGTGATATTAATGCAGTATATTTGTACCACTTAGGATAAGTAATATTAAAATAAATTGCAATTTGATAAAGTTCATTTTGATAACAAACACTTTGTAATTGTATTATAAGGGAAACGTTAAATGAGGTGACCAACCTATTTACTTTGATTATAATAACGACCACCTAGCGCAAATACGAATAACACAGGGCAAATAAAAACAGCGGCAAAAGTAACAACATTGGTAAAACAACGATAATATAACGCGATTTAAAAGTTCTTCATAAGTATATGAATATCCTAGGCGTCATATCATGAAAGAAAACATATAAAAGTATCGATGTTTAAATGTAAACTTGAAACATATTCACTCAAATATAAAATTCATTCATTGATTTTATTAATTATTAAACATATAACGTCAAATAGTGAACTTTTATTCATGAATAATTTTCATGTAATGAAAGTTTTGATATGATTATTCAATATAACGTGCCATATTTTGGAAATGGAATACAAGGAAATTATTATTACATCAAGAGAGATTCGATTAGATAAAGAAAAGAATCATTGTTATTTTGGCTATCATTTTCTCAACAAATGGCCATGGCTGAGAATTTGGAAAATGAAAAATATCCTTTACACAAATGCATATTTCAAGGGGACGTTAAAGCTTTAAGTTCTTTAATCAGAACTTACAATATCGCTGAAAAAGATACACAAGGTTAACACAAACATTATAAATTTAATAATTTTGTTAACAATATATTTGTTGATAATTGATTTTACTTAAGTATACATTATAAAACAATTCATTTTCTTTCAATAGGAAATACTCCTTTACATTTAGCTGTCATGTTAGGAAGAAAAGGTAATATATATTTCAAATATACATTAATATACATAAATAATTATTTAATATACATTATTGATATATATGTAAAGTTTCAAATAAAATTTTAGAATCAATTCAATTATTACTTGCACACGGTGCACCTGTAAAAGTAAAAAACTTAGCTGGGTGGAGTCCACTTGCAGAGGCAATCAGTTATGGAGATAGACAAACCAGTTAGTAAAAATAATAGCAGGTTACTTATCAGAAAGAAATAATTTTAATATTAGTTATATATATATATGTATATATATTACAGTATCATCACTTGTGAGAAAATTAAACCAACAAGCTAGAGAGCAAATGGAAGAAAGAAGGCCAAATTTACTTGCAACATTACGCCAAATGGGAGACTTCTATATGGAATTAAAATGGGATTTTCAAAGTTGGGGTATTTAATGTTATGTTTGAATTATAATTAAGTTGCAGATGCTTGCATGCAAATTCATATTTTTGTGAACACTGAAGAAATAGGATTTATATGTATATTACGATAAGAATACTTTACTTTTTGGATATGTGGTATATTTTTGCATATTCTTTCATATTTGAATTTCCCATAAATTCATAAACATTCGCAATCAATTTATAATAATTGTAATAATCTACAAGTATCTATAATTTTCCAGTGCCACTTGTTTCTCGTGTACTTCCTTCTGATGTTTGTAAAATACATAAAAGGGGAGCATCTATCAGAATGGACACTACTTTAGTAGATTTCAATGATATGAGATGGGAAAGAGGTGACATATCATTTATTTTTAATGGTGATAAAAAGCCAAGCAAATCATTGGCAGTACTTGATAATCTGGCTAAACGTTATCAAACAGTGAGATATGAGGTCAAATTGCTTTTTATTAATTAACATCTGCAACTGAATATCTTTCATCATGAATTGTAATAATGAATTTATTATCACTGATTCATTTTTTAGGAAACAGAATTGGAAATACAAGATGAAGTCGATATTCTTATGTCAAGTGATATCATGGCAGCACAAATGTCAACAAAAGGTATTACACTTTCAAAAGCTCAGACAGGCTGGATATTTCGTGAAGATAAAAGGGTAAGGCCAGCATTGTTGGTTTTGCCTATGATACTTCTCCTCCTTCTCCTGCTCTTTTCTTAAAATTTTTTTGAGATATATCTCAAATATTTAATAAAGGAGATGGTAGGGCCTTTCCACGCGGAATGTTACCAAATCGATGGAATGGTTTTGGAAAGTAAGAAACGACGAGAACATTTAAGCGAGGAAGACTTACAAAAAAATAAGGCTATTATGGAATCATTAACAAAAGGAAGTTCACAAGGATTTGCTAATGAGAAGGTAAACAAAGTAGCAGAATTTTCTTTTTCTACTTAAATATGCTAATTTATCAACTTTTAGCCTCAAGTTAGAAGAGCTTCATTAAATCCACCACCAGAATCAAATATTACTTGGGAAGAATATATTATGGCTCCACCCGGTCAATCCCCACTTCTTGGAAGAAATCTTGTTTACAAGGAAAGCAGTAAATCATTTAAAGCAACAGTTGCTATGAGCCCAGATTTTCCACTGACTGTCGATATGTTACTCAATGTTTTGGAAGTAATAGCGCCATTCAAACATTTTAGTAAATTGCGAGAATTTGTTCTAATGAAATTACCACCTGGTTTCCCTGTAAAAATTGATATACCTATTTTACCTACGGTGACAGCAAAAATCACTTTTCAAGAATTTGCCTTTCGGAATGATATAGATCCCAAATTATTTAAGATACCACCAGATTACCTTGAAGATCCTATGAGGTAAATTTAAAAACTTTTTATGGTTTTCTTACGTAATCCATTTAATTAAGTAGTGTTTTTAAATTTAAATATTTCATTCTTTTCCGAAATATTTACTTATAAATTTTATAAATTTCATTAGATTTCCAGATTTATGACAGCTTCGCGCGTTGGAGATAACTCAAGTCAATTATCATATTAAAAATGAAGCCTTTTTTTCTCCAAAAAACTATTTGAAGAGAATTATTTGGCTTTCAAACAAAACTTTTATCAAACATATTGCTGCCAGAATGGCCTCTTAAAAAGTTATAAAGTACTTTTTACAAAGAAATTGTTCTTTTGAATATGAAATATAGCAAATAGCAAGTATTTTTGTTGATAAAACTACATAATAAGTTTGAGGGTTGGTATACTTTATTTACAAAATTGTATACTAAATTTAATATATGGAAACAACTTAATAAACTTATGCACTTTAAAATTAAGAGATACATTGTACACTATAAAGTGCATAAAAAATAACTCTTATCCATCTTGCTTTTTCTCAGCTCTAATTTTGAATTTTTCTTTTCCACGTTTAGTAATTAATACTTAAAAGAATATTTTGCAGTTTGCAGTATTTATTTAAAGAGGCAATTTTTATCTTTTTGTTAGAGAGAGTATTATTAATTAGTAAAAACTATTGAAGAGGAGTATTATAAATAAATATTTTCTAAATATAAAGGCCAAATGATGCATCCGATTTTACTGCATTATATTGACTTTATCATTTCCATAGTCTTTGAAAAATAGCGAAGCGGTTTATTAAGGTTACTTTAAATGCGACATCCTGCACATACCTAACATTTTGCTAGTAATCTAGCATTGTAATACATACTATATGATTCATGTATGTGTGTGTTTAGTTCAAAAATTTTTAAATAAAGATTATAGCAAATCATAATGTTGTATACATTATTTTAGTTTTGAATTACTTTCATTAAAAATAATTGTTTCAAATCTAATTTGTAGTATGTCACTAGATAACAGAAATTAGATTTAATTCCTGAAAGAAAAAGTGAATTTTTTATTACTACGTATGCTAAATATACTGTGTTATATATATATTATATCAGAAAGAAACTGATTATATTATTTTATTTACTATATACTGTAATCCTAAATTCGTGGTACACTTAAAGTGAGAAAGGTTCTATAGCTCAAAGTAAGAAGGAAATTGAGAATATATATATTTTCGAGAAGTCCAAATTTGAAAACTTGGTAAATATACATATATATGAATTTATCCAATCCCAGATAGACAAGGATAGATCATTTCGACAAAAGATTACTCTAGGTATGAAAATTAGTTGAAGATATAGAATAAAGTTTTTTCATTTAAGGCCTTGTTTTTGAGAAAACCGAATTTGAGAATTTGTCAATATATGTGTACCAGACTCATTCTTAACCAAACATATTCAAATTTTGTTTTTTCAGAACAAGATCTTAAATGAAATAACTTCATTCTGCATTTTCGGTTTATTTTCGCATGTAGAATAATTCTTGTACTCTTGTCTATGTTGAGCTAGACTACTAGACAAATTTAAATATACTTGACAAGTCTCCAAATTCGATTTTCTCGAAAATAAAGCGTTCAATGTAATTTTGTTACTCCTGGTTTTCGTTTTATTTTGCGTTATAAAATCTCCTGTGATTTCAATTACATAATGAATTTATGATCACAGTGTACATGTATAGATTATTGAATAATAAATTACAAAAATCGTAAGAATACATATGTATGGTCCTAATATAATTATATGTATTTATTGGAAAACACCAAATAAATTAATTTACTCATGAATCTATTATTAAAAATTATTTTATTTTCATTCTGCCTTGAAATCTAATGTATTGATATGGATACTTTAAAAGATATATTGTAAATAAATCTAATAAAAGTGATATTGATAGAAAGTAAATAAATATTTTCAATTCTATTATAAGGCCAAAGATTTGTGAGAAAACGTCAGAGAAATACAAAATAATGTTTAAATTAAGTTAAATTAAGAATTCAATGGATCTGATAAAATTGTATAGATAGTTATGTTTTACTCGATTCGGTTCAACTCGGTTCGATTCGGAAATGCACTGCTTAACAGCAGATAGTGACTAATCGGTGTAGACAGGTGTAGACGAGTATTAGTTGGCGTCTTTTAGAAGACAAAAATATAGTTGTTTCGATAAAAATTTAAACTATTGATGAGTTTTCAATGACTTAAAGAATGCTGCGTCGTATGAAATTAATTTTGTGTTTCTGCGTTATTTTATGCGCATTAGACAATAAAGCTGATGACAATCAAGTTTCATTAACCAAACTTGGTACAAAAACGGGACCGACGTTAAAATTCTTCTATTGGTGAGTTTTATAAATTTAATTGTAAAAAAAAACAATAATTTTACTTTTTTTATTCGATATATTTTGACATATATATTATTTTGATGATTTATTTATACGTTTATAATTTCATTAATAGGCTAATAATTTTTATTTTTTCTGCTTTCAGTTATTCATGTGGATATAGAAAAGTTTTTGAAGAATATGTCAATATCCTTCAGCAAAAGTATCCAGAATTACAAATTGATGGAGAAAATTATATTCCCTCTCATAATAAAATGCTCATTGCTAAATTATTGGTAATTATATTTTGTTTTTATAACACGTAATATCTGTTATTTATTAATGTGCTATGTTTCTTATTTTTATTTAGAGTTTTGCAAAAATTTCACTGATAATTTTAATAGTAAGTGGGCTTAATTTAGGACAATCACCAACATCACTGTGGCAATGGTGTCTAGATAATCGGTTTTATTCCTGTATAATGATATTTTTTATTTTTAATGCCATAGAAGGACATTTCATATCATCAGGAGCTTTTGAAATACATTTTAATGGTAAACAATGTTCCTATGAATTATAATAAATATAATTATACAGTATCTATAAATATGTATCTAAGTTATTTATTATGTTCTAGATGTTCCAGTGTGGTCTAAACTGGAAACTGGTAGAATACCACAACCATTAGAACTATTTCAAATAATAGATAATCATTTAAATATGCGATATGCAGATATAGATATAGAATAGATTAATTTTAATAAGAAATCCAATGTGGCATTTTTTTATTTGTACTAAACGTTAAGTAACTGTGGTTATGGAACTTTCATTACTGCAACTCTATAATTGTTAAGAACAATTACCATCGTTCGCGTATCTTATATATGTATTTTCTTATATACCTTGCTATCTCAGTTTAGATGAGACAGTATATTTAAAACGGATAGAGTTTGCATGAGGGAAGCAGAAATAAAACCTTTTAATATTGCTCAAAACTATTTTTCATTCTCCATCTTAATTTAGAAATTAGGGAAAGAAATACGTGATATTACTTAATTATAACGGGCATAAAAGTAAATGTTCAGTACCTTAAAGTACATATTAATTGAAAGATATTTAACCCTTTCGCCACGGTGGGTACTAGCCATCACTGCGTCTCTACGAGCGGGCCGCCATGCCGCCGAATGTCACCGTACGAGCGTCTCGCGTTTTTTGTTCTCCCAACGTGTTCGTTTAAAATCTTGGAGGATTTCGTTGAAACAACAGAGAACTTGAGAATGTATTGGATGAAGGAAATGTTGTTGAGACCTCGTTCTGTACTTTAAAAATAAATCCTGCAATAAATCTTCACTTTGAGTTGTTTATTGAAAATTATATAGCAATGATAGAATATAATTTTGAATATTGAATATAATTTAGTAAAAATAAAATACTACTATTTATTAAATACTACTAAATATTGTATTATGTATATATATATCGTCGCCGTGGACGCGGATAGTGGATGCCGGATATAGCTGGCGCCTGTCGCGAAAGAGATAAAATTTTTATTTAAAAATATACAAAATTCATTTACTCTCATTAATATTTTGAAACTATTATCTACTAATCATTATTGTTTTTAACATTAATATATACTCTGTTATATCACAGACAGGACTTTTTAAACTTAAGATAATAGACTTTAATAATTGAATATAAAATACGTAGAAAATAAATAAATGTTCCCGTTTTCATAAGTAATACTAAATTTTTAATTATGAAACTTATATTTTTGGAAAAAATTAATTTTTAAAATTATAGGAGTTGAAGATATAATAAAACAAATATATATGAATATAAATGTTATTTTTTTAATGATTACAATTTTTTATATAGATAGATACAAAAAATAAGTGATTGTATTACAGATTATATTATGTTACAGAATATAGCAATATATATGATATATATTACAGAATATGTTGTTAATTTACTGCCCTGTCATATTTATAACATTTTAAAAGAATATAAACTTATTTCTTGCGGTGTATCTTCGGATATCTACTTTTGAACCATAATAAGTAAAGCTATTGATAATTATACGACATGGTAAATAATTTTGTAATTATAATTGTATAATTCAACAAATATCGTATAATTACTTATATCTATTGCGTAGTCATTATATCGGTAAATCAGTTTTTAGATTGTATATTTTTGAAAAAAGCTATTTCATTATAGAAATTAAAAAAATTATTTTAAGGTATTTAAAATAATATAATTGACATATATTTATAATAGATATATTATTATATATATAAAATAAAATATATCTTATAAAAGATATTTGAACTAACACGATATATAAATTTTAAGCAGTTTTCTCTCTTTTTCTATTGAAAATACCACCATTAAATATCCTTTTGTTTTATACGCACCAACTGCATATATTCATAATGACGAGAAAATTATTTGCTTAAAATTCGATTGTATATACAATCATCATACCATTCCAGAAACGTATAGCATTATATTCAAATTATTTCTTTCTTATTTGTAGTAAACATTTTAAATTGATTCAGTGCATAAGTATTATTGAAAATACTTAAATGTTGCGCCTTTTGGAAGAAAGAGAGAGAAACTATGATTTTAGAAAAGGATCATTGAAGATAGCATAATTCTCCTCCCTTTTTCTTCTTGCTAATATTTTATATAGTAGTTAGTTTTACAATTCGATCATGTACGCTTAGACTTGTAAATTTAACGAGAGCTCGCGGCTACCAGCAAATTCAGTGTGCTTCCTAATCATGAAAGATTTTTTCTAAGGAAGCAAAAGGATCATAGCCAGATCTGACATACGCGTGCTTCATGATAAGAAACGATAGGTGTTCGACGGTCACTCGAAGAAATCACAATTTAATTGTAGTTAGTGGTATCGTTGAAGAATTAGGGGTTACGAAATTAAATCACCTTATAATTTGTAACTTGGTTTCTGTACGGTGGTACAAGTAGGAACTAAAAATCAGAAATATCGGAATTTGTCTATCTACCTTGCTATTTCGTACTTTTGCTATGTACACTTTCAATTTGACAAAGCCTACGTTTTTATAGTTTTTTTATTTTATTTTATAAAGCAAAACATAGATTATAAATATTTTGCGTTA
The DNA here is from genome assembly GCF_000188095.3 of Bombus impatiens. Lineage (NCBI taxonomy): Eukaryota > Metazoa > Arthropoda > Insecta > Hymenoptera > Apidae > Bombus > Bombus impatiens. The sequence goes on along the minus strand of NT_176796.1, from coordinate 527,118 downwards.
ACCGCGCAACAAAAAGTGAAACGAAAATCGGAGCGGCAGTGTTTAAATGAGAGCTCAAATGCGGCATCTTCTTAGTTCTTGTGCTAAAAGACATAATTTACTACTATTGAACTATCGAATAGCAACAGCAGGAGAAAGCGCAATATACGTTTATTTTGTGCCAAGAATTATTTATTGATTTACTTAGTGAATTAGATTGTTGCACATCTTCAATGTACTTCGAGTCCTTGACAAGTGTCTCTAGACAGATGTATCAAGAAATAGTTGGTCTAGATGATCATGGATGTTGACTACACAGTAATTAGTTTGAAACGGTCTAGCAGTGCACCCATGATCAATAAGATCACTGCAACAATGTCTGTAACATCACCTTCCGCTTCTGCGCCAAGGTATTTTGTATTAAGTTAATGAATGTAATCTAAGTGCTAAATTTAACTATAATCAGTTAATCAAATTATACAATCGCAAAATAATAATTTAATTGCTTGCAGGGATGTCCCATCAAATTTTAACATATTTTCAAATTCACCTCGTACACGACGCTTCAGCACTAGTGTAAGAATGAATCTTGTATATGTGCAATGTCCATGTTTATTATGTATTACTTTAAAATTACAAGAAAACGATTATTTAAAATTAAATATAAATGTAGTTACCATAGAGTAATTAGCTTTATTAATAAGAAAATCATTTGCTGACTATAGTTTTGTGATACTTTATACCACTGATTTGTTTTTAATGATAAAATAATTGTTGTTTTAGAGTCCTGGAACTGTTCCTAGGCTAACACCACGTGTAAGTCAATTGAGACAAGAAGAATGCATTGATGTTGCTGGTCGTGAAGCAGCACATGAAAAAGAAATACACAGTGCCATGCAGATCTCTCAATCATGGGAAGACCTCACCATAGAAGCAGAAGGATTGTCCTTTAAAGACTCAGAATCAGCTTCATTGCAATTTAAGATAGAATCACAACCAATTGCTAAACGAATTCTTGACCCCTTGAGTATCAATTTATCTGTAAGTGGTTCAACTACATATTCTTCACCATCACCAACAAGAACTGGTTTTGGTCAAAGACATTGCTATTCGCCTGGTGTTCATGCAGCTACATGGAAAAATAATCTATCACCTAGCCCTACTAGAAAAGCTTTTGCTACAAGGTTATTTTTTTTCATGTGTATTATACTTCTATATAATAAGGTATAGTTTATTGGTATGGTCTTATCAATTAACAATTTTGTGTCTGAAGACGGAGCCTAAGTCCTATTGCAATACGACCGAGTTGTTTGGCATCAGTTAAGAGAAAATTTGAATTAGATGATTCTGGAATGGATCAGTTACAACCTCCTGCGAAACGTACTTCCGGTTTGCTAACTTCTGCTGCATCTAGGTAATTTTATTACTTAAAATAAAAAAAATATTAGATTAATGCTACAAAGTCATTAGTATATGCAATGCAATATCTTTCAACATAGGTTGGATGTGGCAATATCTAGTCTACATCCTGGAACTATTAGTTCAGTTGGAACTCCAGAGTCTTGTTCCAGTCTTGACTCTCTTGGTTGTTCTTTTCGACCTGTGCATAGTCCATCACCTGGTCCAGGTGCTCCTTCAATTGTTAATGACGATCCATCTTCGTCATCGTCGTTTTCGTCTTCGTCTTCATCTTCTTCGTCTTCCTCATCTTCTTCCATTACCTCTTCTTCTACCACTACTTCAGCGGAAAGATTGAGTGTACAGGTCAAAACTTTTAAAGAAATACAACACAAACAAACTACACGAGAAAATAATGGATAAAGGGAAGCATCCAAAAACACTTTAAAAGAGAAACATGTAACATTGCGACGACAAACTTATTCTTGTAAGTAGTAAAAGATGATCATTAGAGCAATGAATTTTATGTATTAAATTTATCTATAGATCATTTTTTTACATTTAATGCCTATCTACATTCTGGTCATATCTATTTATTAATTTTCGTATTGTGCAAACTGTTTAAATGTGTATTAGTTGCATCACAAATGATGCTTTCATTCTTGTTAAGATGCTTATTAACATTGTCAAATAAGGTTGAAGCAATGAGATGCATATATACATACATGTAATATGAACGCAGTTCTAAGACCAAAGCGAATTATTTAGGAAAATGCGTGCTTCCTACCTTTAAGACTGAATTCTGCGTTTTCTAAATACATCGAATCTAAAAGTTCTCCTTTGCTTAGGAAGGATACATATACATATGTGACGTTGGCTATTTTAATTTCATATGATAATTAAGCATACATAATTTCAGTTGTGACCTTTTTTGTCAGTGAACAATCCCGCCAATGTGCGTATCCTTTGTGCGATCCTTCTTTTCAAAATAAGTAGACAAATAAGCATAAGTATGGTGTACATCGATTTATTAATTCGCGCATTAATAGTATTATTGATTCTATGAATCTCCAATCCTGTATAGTGTGTAAATAAACTATCTGTAGTATGTACTTTTATTCAATGTATACAATATTTCTGAAAATTAATAATGTACAAGACAAAACAGTACTTTTTGGACAAATAAATGCGAAAGATAAAATACTTCTCTGCTTTTCTCAAAATAATATAAAATTTATTAATTTATTTTAAAAATATACGAATAACAAATAAATATAATGAGTGTTTCTTTAAAATTATTTATAATTATTCGTGAAAAATAGTTAAACAGAAAAATTTAAATATTACATCGAGGTTATTGTACATAAAAATAAAAGTAATATTTTTTATTTATATTTATGATACTTCCTGAGAAGTGTTAAAACAGAAAATAAATATTAGTATATATCGCATTTATATGGTCATAAATTTTTATTTTATATGTATGTATATTGTCACTGACACTGTTGAACGCTTATTTAAAAATTCTGTAACACTGTTCTAAAACATTAAAAAAAAGATCTCGGTTCCTAGTATATACTATTAGTTTTCGCGTTATGAAGCTATTTTACAATACTGCGTGTCTTATTTAAAAATGATAAATTAATAGCTTAAAATTCAATTTTGCCAATTGGTTATTTTTGCAAATAAATAGTAAATGCAATTAAAAAATTGTAAGAATCCTCTATGATGCGTTACGAAATGTTATAAATGTTTATACTCAATCTAAAATTAATTAAACAAATCACTTTGCAATTACAGCATACACTATTTTAAAGAATTACAGTTCAAGAAAAATGTATTTTAAAATTGTAATTTGCTGATTACTGATCTTATCACTGCCTTTTGTACATCAGAGGAAAATTATTTTGATTTGTACTTAATTTTTGCTCCTTTATTTACAGTTTTCATTCCCCTGAAATAGTCTTTAAATCTTGAAAGTTCAAAATCCCATTATTATTTAAAATATAGCCTTCTAATCATCTATCCAATGATACGTTTTCATTTACATGTTTAGTAAATGGGTAACATTGTAGATAGTATATTCAAATCTACTAAATTTTCGTATACACATTTTTTAGTTTATTTACTGTTAATTTTTTTAGTTCTAAAACGGACAACAGTTGTTGCAGATGATCAAATATATATTATTATTAAATAAATAAATCGAATATATATTATACATATAATTTGAATTAATAAGTGATACTATGTTAAATAATATAAATTTTGAAATATTACAACATATTTAGACATAATTATTTATACGTCATTTTTAACACTGTCATAACAAGATTATAGAAAGAACATTTTTTCAATTTTTCGTCCTATAACTTTTTTACATATTTGTTTCTCGTATGGTATAACAAATTTTTGTTAGATATATACTGTTGTTACTCAGAACTTTAAAAAAATAGATTTAAGAAGTAACAAATAAAATATCTGTAAAAAAGAAATTGATATATTTTTGATAAAAAATTTCTTGTTCATATGAGATGAATAGAAGTTATGAAAACAGTAGCACTAGTCCTTAAAGACATGATTTAAGGAATAATTTGTATATAAAATTCTTGTAATAAAAATAATATTTTTCCACATTTTCAATTACTCAAAAAATGGTAGTAAATATTCTGACAATTTATAAGTAAATAATTGAGAACATTGCACGTAAGTAATAAGACAAATGATCTTATTTACAAAGAAGTAAAGTAAGAAAATTTAATACATGTAATTACAGCTCCAACTTAATTATATTGAATCTATTTAATCTTATAACAAGATTTTTTTTGTTATTGGCTATTTGCTTCAAGATCCATATCTGACCATACAGCTTCAGTCTCACTTTCATCAGGTGCTTCATCATTGTCAGTATCCGGTAAACCATCACCAACATCATAGGTTGTGTCTGTTTGTTCTTCACCCACAGTCATGTAATAAGCTGTATCCAGTTTATTTGAAGAGTTGTCTAGTCTGTGCATACCTTCCAAAGCTCTTCTATTGTTTGGATCTAGACTAATTTAGAACATTATGTTAGTTTATATTTACTATACTATAAATTTTCAAATGGAAACATGTGTTAGACATTATACTATACATTATCTATATACTATATCTATTAATAACAAATGAATAAATTGAAAAAACCTACTTTAAAGCAATTGCATAATGATCCAGAGCTTTCTCTTCATTGTGAACTCTTGCCCATAAATCTCCAAGCATCTGGTGTAATTTACATGCTGTTTGTATTTCTACCTGTCTTTCAAGTAATGCAATTGCAGCTTCCAAATTCATTTCTTGTTCATATATCTCAGCTAACAGATATACAGCAGGTAGATAAACTTCATCTTGAAGTAATGCCTTTTCCAAAAGATTCTTTGCCTTTCCAACAGAAACTGGATCTTTCATGAGTACAGATGCATAAAGCTATAAAATATTACTTTTTATTTATAATTAATATTCTTAAAATGTATATGCCTAGTTTAATATGCATTAAATTAAATAAGGTATTGTTTATAATTTCAAATTGTATATACTATTAAAAAATAAACTATCACAATTAATTGATATAACTACCGTGAGAACTCTTGTAGTGTGTCCAAGTTGTTTACAAGATCCACTGGCGATATTGATAGCTTCCCGCAATCTATGCATTCCTACAAGACAATCTACCAAACCCTTATGTGGTTCATAACGATACGGTTTCAATTGTACTGCGTGCCTAAAGAAGAATAATGCATCTTGGTATTTCTTCTGTTCTATCAAAATGTTTCCTCGAAGAATTGTTGCTTCTATATCATTTGGATTTAAATTTAAGGCTTGTGCTGTAAATGTATTTGCTCTACCAAGCTTTCTAGTAGCATAAAGAGAATATGCCATGGCAACATATACTTCTCCACTGCACTCATTACTTGCTGTTATTATTGGAATCAGTCTTTCAAGTTCCTTAACACTATGTGTTTTATATAATACTGCAGCATAAACATCAACCCTAAACGCAAACAGAAATTCAAAAAGTATGTGTTTTATACATTATAAGCCTATTAAATTAATTTAATTAATTATAAAATGTTACAAAATATAGCTGTATAAGTTATAATTATGACAGTATATACCCATAAAACTCTTATTACCCTTTCATAATATCTGGTTCTATAATTCTTGCTCTTCGTAAGCATAATAAAGCATTTTTATCATCTCCAGCATAATAATAGCATTCTCCCATTGTTGTCAATAAATTGAAGTTATCCCTTAATAGACTAACATTATCTAGAGACCTCAATGTTGATACTGCATGAGTATATTCTCTATTATGTATATGTGCATGAGCTTTGATCCATGTATTCAACCAGTCTAAATTTGACAAACTGGACGCGCAACCTACAATTAGTGAATTTACTTCAATTCCCTTTACTCCAAGCGAAAGAAGACCTTCTGCAGCTTCTAAGGCTAATGGACATTCTCTTAAAACTTCCTTATATGTAGTAATTGCAGAACGTTCCATTCCTTGTTCGTGAAACATTTTTGCAAGTGCCATGTTTACCTTAAAGATAAAAACATATTTACACACATAATTAAACATTAAAATTAAAATTTATTTAAATTACCTTTGGAGTTCTCTGTTTACCAGGAATGCTTTGCAGTACTTGAAGTGCTTCTTGAGGATTTTTTAATTTTATTAAACATAAATGGATTTGAAATTTTATATCAACATCAGTTGGTAGATCTTTTTGTCCTTCTAGAGGCTTTGTGGTACCTTTAGATTTCAATAAACACTTACGAAATTGCAAAGATTTTTTATACAGTGCTTCAGCTCTTTTATATTTTCCTAAGTAAAAATGAGCATCCGCATAATAAACGTAAATGTGGAATCTTCCATGTATTGGCAACAAATCTGAATTGTGCTCACTTAATGATAACACTAAATTTGCCTATAATATGGAGATAATTATATTAATTTATTAAGATACTTTATAAAACACATACAAATTATAAAACACACTTATTATTTGCATTTTTTACGAATAAGTGCAATTTTATTCAAAAATTTATTTTTTAATTTCAAGAAAAAGATATCTTTAATCATTTATTACATTTACTTACAAGCGAAATAACATTTGAATATAAGGATTGCTCGTAGAGGAGCTTTATTTGATCGTACAAAGTCGACATTTTCTCTAAAATATTCTTTAAATTACAAAGTAGCCGAAGATCTATCACCAAAGACACTTCTTAACCTACAAGAAATGGAATTGTGAAAGATAATACAATCAATACTATATTAAGTGTAATATCATATTAAACTCAATATAGATAAGTTATAAAATATGTAAAAAGTGTTTTTAAGTAAAGTCTTTATTCACAAATCCCCAATTTGGCAATTGACATTTAAATACAAAATGTACAAGTACCGCCATTTCAAAATTGAGCGGAAACAACGACCTCTGATATAAAGATTTTGAATTATTTGCCATGCAATTACCGATGTAGAACATAGGACATAATGACATAAAAAAATTGATGTTAAATAACATCTTTGCTATTTTTTTTACTGTAAAATTAAAAATAAAATAAATAAAATATAGTTCTTAAAAAAAATTTTGGATATTAATTGATATTAACAAAAATATCATATATTTCTATGGTGGTTCTAAATAAGAAAATATTTGGAAAAGGAATAACATATTTCCCATTTTTATCGCAAAATATATATATTTTCGATTTTTCTCCTACAAATATACATATGATTGAACAATTAATAATTCTTTCCGTAATTAATATATGAATATATCTAAATCATTGAAATAAAAACAATCTGCTATATAATATATCATATTAATACTAATATTTTTATTAACAATAATAATTAATAACTCTACATAATTAATTAATACTATTTCAAAGTTTATTATACATTTAGTTTAAAATGAATTGAACCAAGCGAACTGTCTCCTAGAAACAGAAATGCAAGTTGATGTAAGTGCGCGATGGTGGGGATAAGATGGTTTGTCTCATCACCTCGCGCGCTTGGACAAAAAAGTGGAAAAGGAGCTTCAAATCATAGCGACTGATGATATCTTCGAAAGTCTCTCATACGATAAGTTTTACAAAATCAAAATTAAAATATCTATCAAACTAATAGTATTCCGACATAAGTAGACTAATAATTTCTTATAGAAAATCACGAGCTGCATCGATTAATGTAAATATATAAAAATATATTATTTCATTTAAAAAATAAAATTTATCTTCACATGACCTTTACACGACTACCTACTGAAAAGCTAATAACATCAGAATATGCTCCCCTTGATGTCATTCAACTTTTATCTTAAATATTTTTGGATATAATTATCAGTATCGAAAATATCCCAGCTTAGACTCCTAGGTGACCACTCTGTATATGCTGAATAGTTAAAGATGAATAAATTTCCATTCCTATTCTATTATATTAAAAAAATATTGTATTTTATTAAAGATGTTTTTTATTCAAAAGTATTCAAACATGTTAAATTCATGAAAATCTTAAATAAAGCAGACATAATAAGTACATACATATATGGGCTTGTAATACATATTATTACAGCATTTCTATCACTGCTGTTACTGACAATTACCTTAATCTATCTGTCAAATAGATTTCATGTAATAAAAATATTTAATGGGTAAATAATAATCTTAATGAAATACGAATTTATTTATGAATTCAGTTCTTTCATATGTATATGTTCTACTTTTTACTATTGATATATAACTTTATATATGTTCATATATATATTATCTTTTAAATAAAAGATCTTTATACATGAATAATTTAAAATAGTTTATAACTTTTAGAAAATACTAATTATTTTGTTTTTGTAACAATGGTAAAATAACAAAACAAAACAATACAAGTTTTCGCAAGTAATACATAAGATCAGCAAAATTTGATTTTATATTGAAGTGTCTTGTGCACATACAAGCTTATAGTTTTCTGAATTGAAATGTATTTATTATATGCTTCACAATGCTTTTAATTCTGTTATATATTACGCTTATAAACTAAAATCACGTTTATCCTTAAGGTAAAATGAAAATTTGTAAAGCTATTAACCAGAGGCGTTTAACATAAAATTTTGTGTATAATCATATTCAATTGTAGGAATTACAGATTGCACAAATTTGAGAAATATTATAAGATACATATGTACTCCAAGTTCACGACCACCTTCCATTACAGTTTCAATAATCTTCTTCATTACTTCAGCATGTCTGCATAATTTTATTTTAGTAAGAATCTTATACTAATAGAAATAATAATTTGAATAATCGTTAATTTATTTACTTAAAATTAATTACCTGCAGGGATGAACTGAAGCCATTAGCGGTCCAGGGATATGAGGATGTACCTCCATTGTAACAGTCTTTTTGGCATGATCCTGACTAACGTCCTCATACATTTCTTCTACTGTTAAGGGCTTACGATTCTTTTATAAAAATGATTATATTAGAAACTAAGATCTTTTTATATTCTACATATAATATTTTTACAATACAAATAAAATATATAAATATACTCTTGGTAAATGAACTACAAACCTCATCATATCCTGAAAGCCATAATCGAGGAGTTTGATAATATTTATCATATGTAATATATAAGTCATATGTACGTGTATGAATAATTTCTCCTTCAGAAAATGATTCCCATTTCTCATTAGCTGGTTTCTTTGTAATTTTTGCTGCATACTATTTAATTTAAATTTTATTAAATTGTGATAGTTTCAAGTCTTAAAAATTAAACATTGTTGAAATGTAATAGAACAATTTAACTAATATAAATATTCATTAATCATAACATAATAACTATCTAAAATTAAAATACCTTATCCTGTTCGTCTAACATTCCACTGACTTCAAAAGCTTCCATATCTGCAGCATCTCCATCATCATCATCATCATCATCATCCTCATTATTATCTCCATTATTTTCCTCTGTACCAATTGACTGGGAAAGTTGTGTTTCATCTAATGTCATTTCGGTTACTCTTTCTTCAATTCCACCAAGGCTCGAATCATAATGATGTGTGTCAACCCAACCACCTTCTGGATCATCTTCTTCTATAATACACTCTTGTTCTTTGCTGTATTCAATCTAGAATATGATCTAATATTAGAAAGTTATAATACATCAATTTGTAAGTATTAATTAAAATCTTTTTCTTATATTCAGTAAATAACATAATATCTTAAGAGGTACTCGAAGGTTACAATGTTAATATATCTGCATGTGGTTAGATTTTAGTTAGTAAAAATGAATAATCATCAAATTCTTATTATTTTTTATAAATACTATATACATATCTGAATATTATATACATACTATACAAATTTAAAATAGCTAATATATAAGTGTGAAATTATTGGTTTTAAGAAAATTTATCTTGAAGAAATTAATAACTCTTTTGTTTATAACTTATAAATGAAAGATATATTAATTATGTTATATTTCTTCGAAGACTATAATACCTGTTTACATCTGCGAGTACAAGGAACATTACGTGTCAATAAAAATTGTTTGGTTTTAGGAAGATAAGATTTTATTCTATCTTCATCGCCAGTAGCCCACTGCCATGTTGGACAATGATGTACCAAATGATCACCTGCTGCCACAAACTCCTCCGGTGTTAATACTCCAGTTTCTCGAAATTTACTTTCCTTTAATAATATAAGTTATTTAATACAAACGGAAATTATTCTAATTATATAATATATATTTTATAATAACAGAGATAACAAAAGGTTACAAGAAACATAATTGGAAAAAATAAAGAATTGTATAATAAAAAATAAATATTATAAATGTAATAAAAATTTGGTAAATTAATTGAAATTATTATTAAGAGGATAGGAACTGGATACAAGTATTTAATGCAATAATAAATAAATAAAATCAGGACACAATAATATATATTAAAAGCTATATATAAAGTTGACTTGAGAGCACTATAAAAACAAAGGTCTATACACAACAAAGATATTTTAAAAAATTCATTTTATTTTAATCTGATACTTCTTTTGTTACATTGAAAATTTATATGTTATAAAGTATAATTTTATAATTATTGTATTGACAATATCATAAATAAACATAATTGTTTTCTTTCTCTACATTTTTATGTTGAAAATAACAATCTTATAGATATTCATGTCACAATTTTATAATTATAGTAAAAGAATAAATCAAATAAATTTTAGGTGTTTATTTAAAAATCTACCACTTTTAAGTCTTATTATGAAAAACATATAATAAACTCATTACATTATATCATAAACATATAGCAACATAACGTAAACAAATGATTAAATAGTATATAATAATGACATATTCATTACACAAAACTTTTATGTAATATATTTTTTACTTATTCCTTTTTAAGATATCTGTTTTGAAGATATCATATTTATATACAGGCATACCTTTAACACAGGGGTTAAGTATTCGGCAACACCAAGCGCAGTACCTTTTACAGAATTAATAACACTCTGCATCGCTATTTCGTGGAACAAGAAATTCAGATTTCAAAAAGAATAATTGTTGAAAGCAAACATTCGTATGATATCAACAGTTTCCAACGTATTATCGATTAGGGCAAACATAAGAGTCATATATGCGGTACCAAAAATCTCCACTTTCCATTAAGTTCCCCTACTTACTATCTTATGCTATTTCCCCACTTTTTGATACACCTAAATGAGCATGCGTGTAGAAACGACTGACAGCAACTTGTAAATGTATTGATAAATAATTGTATAGTATACAAAATTTAATAAAAGTATCTTAAATATTTGTATGGATTCAATAATGCACATAAGTGCGATATCATAAAAATATCTTTTATGTTGTGTATTCCTCAGACCTGTATAGTAATCTCTTGATAAATCAAGTTAAATTGTTGAATGATTTACCACAAATTTTAAATAATTTTATTATCTTACATTAAAAAGAAATATATATGTAAATGTTTAATATACACTATCAATTGTATGTGTGTGAGTTCAGAAGTTATTTTTGAACAATATATCTTTCAAAAATAGAATATTGATTTGTTTAAAAAATGTGTAGCAAAATTCAAAAGTAATATAAGGATAATGTATTTTCATAAAATTAAAGTTTTATTAAATGATTATTATATTTCTTGAAGTATATTTTTGTAGGCTCGTTACGTATGCAATTTCTTGTTTTATGAAGAACAGAATAAATGATAGTCAAACGATGCTTTATTGTATGTAACAATTAGGACTCATTATTCCAACTAGGATTTATTACCTTCTGTTAAATCTTTTATTGTTTCAATGTTGTTTTGTTCAAAAGTAGTATCTGCTTTTTTGACCAATTACGTTCTTTTTTCTTTAACTACTACATTTAGCGCGCAATTCATCAGATTATACATTTTATTATTTGATGAAAATTTATAAAATAGTTTTCCAATTTTATTGGAGAATTCCAATCTTATTAAGATATGATATGCAATAGAAAGCGTCGATTGTCAAAAACGCCATGAATTTTTCGAACGATCCAATATGAAAAATATGACATACTTATTTTTCGTTAATCTTTACTATGTATCCGTAGAAACCATTCATCTGAATGTAAATCAGTTTAAATAACACAATAACATAATTTCAAGAGACGAATACAGCTAATGACTCACACATTTCATATCGTTTAACTTTGAACTAATTTAATAACTAAATTAGTGATCTACAATAAATGAAAAAAACAAAAAAGCTTAAGTAATTAACTGACATTTTTTAAAAGTGTTACTATTTTTATTTCATAATATTTTATATTGTTTCATTGTGAAATGTTGTTCATAACTATTTATATTTAATTTTTATGTAATTTCACACAGATGGTTGATCGCTCTGAAACTTCAAATGCAAATTTAGAAGATATTACGAAAGCATTAGAAGATATGGACAGTTTAGATATAAAATTATTTAATGACACATTTAAAAACTCAAATTCCAATAGTGTTCTCAAAGATTTTAATATACAGTCTGATGGAGAAATTAAAAAAAAAGTTATATTTAAAGGTGCTTTTTATATTTGTAGTAGAAATAAAACATAAGCCAGTGATTTATACTTTATTACAATTTTATCATTAAAAAATTTAGAATTCTTTTTTAGATTATACAAATCTTTTGAAATTTTTATTTAAGGGAAGAATCAAATTTTTCAATTTTATATACATAAATGTAATTTATTTTTATCTAAATCCAAATACAATGGAGTAATTATATCTTAGTGACTATGATCTGAATGAATATTTCCTTTAAACGATTCATTTTGTAAATAATTATTTAAAAATTTTGTTGATATATAGATTCTAATGAGGATGATTTATTAACTGATTTGTTATCTGATGAAGAAATTTCTGTAAAAGAAGAAAAAAATCTGTTTACATCTAATATCAAAAGTAACTTGATGGAAGATCTTTTCAAAATCAAAAATCCAGTTAGATCTGCAAATATTAGATCAAATAATGAACTGGGGTTTCATTTTGAGCAAGCAGAAGCTAATCGATTGTCTTCACAGAAACTACCTGATTACTCAATTTCTGAAAATAATTTTGCTTCTCAAAATGAATCAATCAAAGACAGAAACACACAAAAGTTGAAAAATGTATCTCGAAATGAAGAGGACATTTTAACAAGCTTAATTGATAAATCTGATGTAATAGATAAAACAAGGAGATCATCTTTAAGAGAGCATCTATTTGAAAATCAATCTAATTTATCAAATGTTATGGATTCTATCATACCTAAAAATAATAAGAAAATAGAATTAGAAACTATGGCTCAGTCTACAAATACTATACATGAATCAAAATTGGATACTACTAATGTATCGACTAGATCTTTTACAAAAGAATCTCGTAGAGGTAGGAGAAATACAAAAATCGTGAATGATCCCCTTGGTTTGCTATCAGCTGATCAACTGCTGGATCAAAGTCCTGAATTGGTAATTATATTTAATTATTTATAGTATTTAAGAAAACATATACATAATTAAATTTAAAATAAAAAATATAAATAAAAAATATCTAGAAAAAAATAAATGTATAATGAAGTAAGGAGAACAGTACAGGAATGTATTTTATATGATATGAGTAAACATTTAAAGGAAAGACTTAGAATCATTAAATAGGAGTATTAACAGCAATATTGATGGTATTTATAATATTAAATATATTTTTTACTTTTAAGGTATCAAATGGAAATGTACCACCTAAGAATTCTATTGTACAAAATACCAAAACAGAAAAAGATTTACCAGAATGGTTAGGTGGTTCAAAAAAATTAGAAGATAAAAAATCAGAAATAAGAATGGGAGCAATAGCTGAAATTGATAAAATAGATGCTTCTAAACAAAATGTTGAAATTCACGATGCAAACAGTACAATAAATTTAAAAACCTCTGGTGCAAATGATTTAGGAGATGCATCTATTTTTCCAGAACATTTTACACTGTTGTATAGTACACAATTAAACCAACAAAATGCACTTGTAAATATGCAACAACAAGAACATGAATTAAGAACAGCAGCAATAATTTCTCAACAAAACGAACAATTAAATAAAATATCAAGTGCTCAACATTCCATGCTGCATAATCAAGAGGAACAATTTAATGCTCTTCTAAAATTACAATTTGAAAAACAACTTTTATTGGAGAAGCAAATAAAAATGCAGCAAGAACGTATTAATCAATATATTCATGTAAGACATATGAAATATAATATTGAATATTAATATGAATAAGTGCAATAATAATATGAATAATATGAATAAGTGCAATTTGAAGCTTTCAATTTTTTCTTTCTTAAGGTTTTGATGACACAGCCAGGAGCAGTATCAAGTACTACATCAATTTATACAAGTTGTAAATCAGATTTATGTGAAGATGAAAAGAAGTTTGTAAATGAAATAAAAGATATGAAAGATATAATAAAAAGACTGGAGGGAGAAAAATCAAAATTAGAGAATAAATTATCTACCATAGATGAAAAATACAATAATGAAATATCATTTCAAGCAGAGTTTTATGAGTATGTTTGTTATATTATATATTACAGTAAACTGTTTTTAAAGTAAAGTAACATGATTTGATTTTTAGAAGACAAATTTCATTTTTAAAGGATTCAATAACAAAATCAGAAGAAAGAGTTAAACAGGAAATAGAATATTTAGAAACAAATTATATAACAAAATTTGAAAAGTTAAGAGATGAAAAATTACAACTAGAAAATCAATGCAAAGAAGAAATTCACAATCTAAAGGTTAAATGTTTTATTCCACTTATTATATCTGTAAATACAAGTACATTTATAATATTAATGTGTTATTTTATTATATTATAGGTATTAATACATTAATAATTATTATTTTAACTAATTTGAGTATTTTATAATTTTAAATAATAAAATTTTAAAATTTGTTTCTCTATAAATGTAGTATAATTAATAATTATTAGAAAATATTAGAAATTATTAATATAAATGAAGGCAAATTTTACAATCTAATATTTCTTAATTAGAACAAACATGCTCAACACATAGAAGAACTTTGTAAACTACATTCTGAGAATGTAACACTATTGCAAAGGGAATATTATAATATAATAGAAAGTATATCTAAAGCTAAGCAAATAGAAGCTCAAATGATAGAAACTATGACAACTCGGAAGACTGACATAGAGGATATATTACAAAAAGCTAATGTTATTATTGAGGGTATGGTAGAAAATAAAAATAGATTAGAAATTAAACATAATGAAATAATGGAATCTGAAGCAAACATTTTGAAATTACAGGAAGATGACATAAAAGGTATATTCAGTAAATGATAAATTTCAAATTTTTTAATATTCTAGTATACATTTCTCATTTAATATAAATATACTTGTAGTAATACAATAATGATACATGATGTTATAATTGTTTATTTAGCTTCATACTTTGTAGAAACGTGTTCGTCAAAAAAGAATCACTTTTAATCTTTTTATTAATATTTATAGCTCAAAAACATGAGTTAAAATATCAAAATAGTGTCTTAGAAGAACATCGTAATAAATTTATAGAAACAACAGAGAAATTTGACACTCACCTTACACAACTTATAACTGAACTTCAAAAACAAAGTACACTATATACTCAAGCAACAGAAACACTTCAGAAAAAAACAACAAATCTTTTGCGAGAAAAAGAATTATTCGAAGAAAAAATGAAGTGGGAACGAGACTATATGCAGGTATAGATGAAATAAATTAAAAAATTAAGATCACTAATGCTATGCTGTTTAGAAGTGATATTCGAAAATATCAAGCAGTATACATATAGTTATATTATGATTGTAGGCATTAAAGGAAGCCTGGATAAAAGAACAAGAGAAACAATTAAAACTGCTTGCAGAAGAAAAAGAAGTAATAGCAATTGAAAAAACACACTTGGAAGTTTTAAACAAATTAAAAAGTAATAGTGGTGAAACTACTAAAGTAGAGGTACAAGCAATTATACAATATTAAATACACAAATTTTATATTAAAAGTGAGATAAAATATAAAAATTTACACATATTTTAATCACAACTATAGTTGGAAACTGCTATTAAAACTGCACAGGACGCAAATGCATCTGCTAGCCGAGAAAAATTAAAATGGCAAGAAAAAATTAATGAGCTTAATGTTTATAAACAAATTCTACAAGATAAGGAAAATTTACTCATTTTACATGCCAAAGAACTTGAATATCTTACGCAGGTAATATTTTTAAAAACATTTAATTTTCCATTACTATAAATTAATTTAAACATTTTATAGTCTGCTTTAACTAAAAAGGAAGAAGGAGTAAAAGCTTTAAAAAATGCAAAACGTTTAGAAAATCAGAATAAAGAAAAATTTAATCAGCTACAAATACAAATTCAAGCATTGATGGAAAGAGAAAAAAAAGTTGCAACTGAAAGATATAATGTTACAAAGTAAGAATATTTATATATTTGTGTATTAAGAGTACTTCCTTTTTTTAAAATTATACATTTATCATTATTTTGTTATAATGATAAATATTATAAGTTCTCTTTGTTGCTGCTAAGTGTATTTATTTTACAGAGATAAAATTAAAGGAGTCTTATCTGCTTATGAAACTGAAAGACCAGAAAGGGATGTTTCACATAACTTTCAGAATGAGGTAATACCTTCCTCTGGAATACAATCAAAATCTGAGATCACTACAGAATTAATGGTACATATACATATATACATGTATATATATAAATGTATACTACTAGTTTATTAAATTTTAGTTTATTGTATCTTATTAATTGTGCTATCTAAAATATTTATTTGTTGCAGAGTATTGTAGATCCAAATTTAATTATGTTGAAATTAAACATTGATGATGACTTTAAATTTATTAATAAATACATGTAAAGCTTTGAATTAATATTTTATAAAGATTTTAAAATCATAATTTATACAAGACTTTAATATTTGCAACCAATATCTTTAATACTTAAAAATAAAGTTATATACAAATATTTAAAAGTATTACCTTATTGCTGTAAGGAGTAAGGAGTAAAATGTATTTTTCTCATTCAAAGTGTAAGACATTATTTGTTTAGATATCCATATCCCCATCTATAAATAGATAGTTAGAAAATCTTGTATAAGTATCATGATTTAGATAATAACTTAATTATGATTTAAATATTTATAACTACCAAAGCAATCAATAAGTAATAACTTTTAATTAATTGAAAAGTAAAACTAAGATACCAAAAAATATTTTTTACATTTTTTATCATCTAATCACATAAAACTTACCATTATTAACTAAACAATACTCCTGCAATATATCTGTATTTTTTTGCAATGTTTTTACATCTGTAATTAGAGACTTTATATTACAAAGTTCACTTCCTACACTATTTGTACAAGATGTCTGCAAAAGAATATATATGAGACATTATGGGTTTGAAATCTTCATTTTTTCCTCTATAATGAACATGCAATAAACCTACAATATCATGAAGAAGATTTGTAGAATTAATAGTACTTTCTTTGTTATTGGTATCTAGATTTGTATATATATTTGGTAATTTATTTATAAAATCAATCCCCTCCGATAAAAACATTATTGTTTGCCTAAAAAGATCAAATTTAGGAAATGATTTGTAATAATAAAAAGATAATAATACCGATGATAATTGTGAGAAACTGGTAATCCTGGAATATTCTCTGAATTATGAATAAGTTTATATGTGGAATGTTTGTGTATCGTTAAACACTGAAGATGTTTAATAATGTTATCTTTGCAATCGTTACGTTCATCTGTAATAGACATATTAAATTTTAATTCTAAAATTATTAAAAACAATTTTTTGTTTGATACAGAAATAAAGACCTTTTATAGTCTGCAATGTATTCATCAAATTACTGTATTCTGTAATTTGCTTTCTCTCTTCATTTGCGAATTGTTCATCACGAACAACTTTCCTTTTATGCAAAAGATTAATAACCTTTTCAATATTTTCCATTTTAAACCACTTCAAGAAGTAAACAAAACTACAAGATATAACTTTAAAAAATATATTCTTTATTACCAACTTCTACAAATCGCGGTTTATATGACCATGATTACGTATTTCTGCACTCACTAAGGGAATTATTTTTACATAGATTGGTACCTATGAAGTTCTTGAACATTCAAAATACAATTATATCATTCAATCATCGAATCAATCGAATTCAATAAAAATTCTTTCTTTCTGGGTGTTTCTATCCTAACTTCTCTTTCGAGGTTCGAGGTCGTGCACCAGATCTTGTTTATATAGATAACATCATGTAACAAAAATATTTTGTTTGTAATATATTTTATTTAAGAGACGAGACACTATTATGTTTTGCTATATAGATATACAGAGTATTCCATTTAACTCTGGTACTCTTAATTATTTTCTTATTTGTCACGATACAAAGAAGTCTTTCGAGAGAAAGTTACTTTATTTCAAGCGGGAAATTAAGCGGGAAATTAGAGTGAAAGTCATTTCAATGCCATATTTTCTGAAATTCTACTAATTGTAATGATTTTTTAAATGGAATGACCTATTTTTTCGTTTACCATTAAAAAGTTAAGGACAAAATATATCTAATCATGTTCTGTGCCATGAGTTTGGAATGATTTAAGCCAAAAGTTTTATAATTAAAAGATTGATGGGAGCCTACGTAAGAAAGAATTGCAAAAACAAAATAAACCCTAGAATTATGTTATTTATTATTTCAATATGTGCTCAAGATATTGCCTCTCAAACTCAATACATTTATTTAGTCATAAAACTAATGCTTGTCCATCTTTATTGTATCCAAAGAAATATTTGTATAATCATTGGAAATACATTTTCATGTTTACAGCCGTTGTCAGAACATCTTTGTACACAGTATTTTTGATCATGCCCTACATCAGTGGGATAAAAGTATTTCGCCGCATACTCGGTATGAGAAAAATTGTACATGTACAAAATAAAAATATACAAAATTCAAATTTTAGCAGAATTTACGATATTCTTATTGCTGAAATATAAGTTGTATAATAAAATTAAATATCTCCTTCAGAAAATAAAACGTTTTTAGTAATCGTACGTAGTTCAATCTAAATTTTTAATTTATTGCAATCTAAAATAATGAAATTTGGAGCTTCCCAATAGAGTATTATTTATCATCTGAACTACGATTTTTTGTCACCTGCATTCTTCGAATAATATATGTATATGCATTAGATATGTTCCATATTTCATGTAACATATAGACAATTTTATTTCGCTTTTTATATTTTGTGCCGTCAAACACAAAGCCGAAAACGCATGGTAGCGATATACATAAACATATGTATATAACATATGACTATATATATGACTGGTTTATATCGAATTCACTACTATCGATTCTATCGTTTGTTGTTGAAGAAAAATGGCAGATATCTCGTTCTCTAGTCGTGCATATTGTAAGATCATCTTACACGCTGCTAAATATCCACATTGCGCAATAAATGGATTGTTATTAGGCAAACAAAATAGTAAAAGTGACAGTAAATCTGTCGAATTACATATTGAGGATGTAATTCCACTGTTTCATATTTGTCTTCATGTCTCACCTATGGCGGAAATTGCTTTGACCATGGTAAATATTTAAATATCGCATAAAGTTCACTTTACTTAATTAATATACGGTAACAGTTAAATTAATTTTTATTTTAATGAATTATCTAGATACAGTATATTTAATAGATTCAACTTATGAAGTAGTTATGTAAAATATTAAAAATGTTGTTACATGAGTATTTATCGTTTCGAAAGTACTAACAATTTTTTACAAGTTTATAAATATATCTTTTATAAACTTGTGAATATATTTTATCACAACTATTTTAGTTTATATCGTAAGAAACATTTTAATCATTATAAAATTGTTTAATATGATTCAAATTTCTTTATGATGTAAACATTAAACTAAAATGGAGAAAAAATCTTTTCAGGTTGATCAATATGCTATTAGTAAAGGTTTAGTATTAGCAGGTTACTACTTAGCAAATGAAAACATAAATGATTTGAGGTAATTTAATCTTTTATTTGAATTTTTTAACAATAATTTAATTATGCAACTTTTAATACAGTACAGATAAACCTGCTCATAAAATAGCGGATAAAATAGCAGAAAATTGCGGCAATACTTTACTTGTAGTGGTAAGTTTTGTAAAAAATTGAACTAAAAATTGTCTTATTATCTTTTTTTCATATTATTAGGTGGATAATAAAGAAATTACACTTGCTATGAGCTCAAATCCCTTGAGAGTTTCACAATTTGTAGATGGCAAATGGAAGCTTAAAGATGTAACAGAGTAATTAGTTTGATATATTTAATATTTGTTTCAAATAGTTTTTAATGTTTATTGTTTAGATTGATACACATTGTTTTGATTTTTACAGTATATTATATGATAAAGGAGTAACTCATACAGATGTATTATACTCCCTACTAAAAGCAGAAGAATATAGAAATCTTGTTGATTTTGATAATCATCTTGATGATATTTCTCTTGATTGGCAAAATTGTAAGCTTAATAAAACTATAGAAGAGTTTATGGAGAAATACAAATAAACACATTTAATTAAAATGCAATTTTATGAGAATATAATTTGTAAATATTCTCAAATACACTTAGGAACATTTAATGTAAATAAATTAATAAATAAGAATGTATTTTAATATATTGATGTAGAAATATTTATCTCTATCAATTTTATGATGTACAAAATAATACTAAGAGCAAATTATTTACATTTATATTTTATATGCATATCTTTATATATTCTATCACTCTATAGTTATTATTATAGCTATTAATTTATTATGAATAAAATTAAAAATCAGTACAATCATACAACATTTTTGAGTTAATTTCTGGTAAATGTGTTTAAAGCAAATATATATATATAAAGAAGTAAACACATTGGTTTTATCCATTGTTGTATTTTATAAAACACTTTTAATTCTTTTTATCATTTGATTTTACTTTTTAAGACCTATATTATTTTCTAATCTTTTGAGTCTAAAGCAATTAATTTACTCTTTATATAATCAATTTTTTTTATTTTTAAGTGATTACTGAAAATGATTATGTTATATTTATTACAATAGTAGAATTTAGTAATAAAATTTATTTGGACATACATACGTATATATATTTCCTAAATTATCGCCATAAATGAATGGGGAAATGATAAAAAAGTGAGCCGAAAAGTGCGCACTACGAATTATCGCCTCTACGTTCAGAGTTCGTACCGGCCATGAAGATATGAAGATATAATATACAAGTCATATGTCATACATATGTTACCGTGTAAGGGATACGATATGACAATAGAAAAACAACGCTGCATAGAGACCCTTTCCTTCAGTCCTTGTCTAATCAAGAATGCAGACTAATACCGTTTGCCGGTAACCGATCGGTATACACATACATATTTTCTGTGCGAATGTGCATGTGTTATTAGACAAGGACACAAGGAGCCTCTATATTCATAAGAGAGCTTGAGGAAATTGTTGAAGCTGCAGGATATGATGAAAATAAATTTAGAAGTTAATACAAGTGATACGTCTGATTTGCATACAAAACAGGCTTATGAAGTAAATGTAATAACATTTTTTATGGTAGGCACAGCATATCATATTTCACAGCTAGGTGACTTTTCAGATATCGGGTGCTTCCTACTTCTCTATTTGCTTTGATTTATGTTTTTCATATGTTTTGTATAATATAATAATAGAAAATGAAAACGATGAGTAGCATGTAATTTATACTAAATATCAATAAAAGTCCTAGTACTTATGGCTAACAGTGTATGTTTGCTTTAGCCGTGCTCCATGTCATGTACACATTTCTCCTCCGCTACTCATCGATACAAGCCACCGACGCATATTTCCCAACCCGAACACAAAATAAGCGATCCACTAACTACTAGAGGCCCTTATTCTCAGTATCCATTTTTTGGCTGTATTATGCCTAGAAGTATTGGTGACCCTCTATTCATCTTTGATTAAGAACCTTACCCCCACCACAGAAATCGCCAAACGTGTGTATACGACCGTGCTACCACTGTTTTTCGATTGTTCTACTTGTCAATTGTCAGTTTAAATTTGTTACGACTAGTGATGTATAACAGAAACAGCTTATGTATAACAGAAACTGAATAATTTATTGAGACTATCAGAAAATATCCATGTGTATGGGATAAAGACGCAACGGTGTACAAAGACAATGAATTAAAAGGAAAGGCCTGGAAACAAATTGCAGCAAAACATGGATTGCAGAATGGTTTGTATATTTAACCCTTTTGTAACACAGTGCAAAAATTCTGAAAATCCTCCTATAACGCGATATTGTTGTAACATTGTTTCTATATAGCAAGATTTAATAAATTTGGACAACCCTCTGAGTTGTACTAACCAACTGTGTTATAGGAAGCTTGATGACTGTATTTTACAATTTATACAGTAATTATACCATAATCTAAAACTGTACATACTTAGTCTTAATACTATATATTTTTCTTAACTTATGTTAACACAACAACTTTGTTTTTCATAAAAATCCTTTTTAATACATCTACATAGCCTGCTTACTTTTTTTAAACTTCTTTAGTTTAACAGACCATATCAATGGTCATATTCATGTAACCTTAAACTTATATGATTAGTCTGCCAAGATATGGCACCAAAAAGTAAATTAAAGAACTGCATAAATATATTTCTTACTTGAAAAGCATCTGCATTGGCATTTTTACCTATCCTACCAGATTGGATTAGCTGACAATGTAATATTAAGAGTTCTGATTATTTCACATCATATTTAGAAATAAGGGGTTTTCTGTCATCAAAGAATTATGTAGGATACATGTGACTTCACGATCTTGACAACTGATTCCACATTATATTATATTTATATTTACATTATATTATATTTAAAGGAATAATTATAATATACTTGCAGCTTTGTACTAAAATCCCGAAAACATTTTTTACACAACTATATAATAATAAAACTATTTTTGTATGTTTTATACTGCACTAATTTCGTCACACCATTGTAGTAATAATGGTAATAATAAAAAATTTATAACTATTGACATTTGTTCAAATTATGTATTTCTACTAATCTTGGTGCGCCGGTCACCGGTGACCCCCATGGTATTGAACGTGTTAAGCTTTAAATACTATACATCGGAGTGTTACTACGTTACTAAACGACTATCTCCGCTGTAGTATAGTCGTCGTCGACTATCGAGTAGCCAATGACGCAATACGAAAAATATTGAGCTGCAATATACTATATATATGCATATATACATGTGACATACACATATAATCGATGATCAATCTGATCGGACGAATAAGAATATAAATAATTAAGGATATAAGTAATTTGTAAAAGAAGATCGTAAAAACTTAAACCGAAATTTGTTACTTTTTCCAAGAGTTATTGGAATTATATAATACTTCAAATTATATTGTATAATACATTAAATTATAATAGTTTTAAATGTATAACATTTCTTGTTTTATAAGTTGTTTTTTGTTTTTTGAATTTGTTGATATATGTACATAATAGCATAGTACCTGTGCATAAATTTTATAGACTTCTACAGATTTTTAGAAGGCATGTACATCAAATTGGTTACTTCTTAAGAAGTATATGTACATCAGGAATCAAAGGCTACATCTTTGCTGCATTTTTTATTGCTTATTTTAACGCACCTCCCCACATTTAAGTTCTTTGAATTTGAGAATTGACTTTAAATATTGTAGTAGTATATCGTGAAAACTGCATAGACAATACTCAACATAAGTTCATTCTACGTAACCTTACATTCAATCGAGGTTAAGTTACACATGTATTATATTAGCTTTATTTTAGTATGACGTGTTTATTGAAACAATATAAATTCGAGTGTCGGTGAGCTATTATTTAAGATATATATATACATATATATAGACATATTGTGATTAAACTACTCAAATTTTTTGTAATATTTTCATGGTATATATCTATGAAAAACAAAATATTTTTATAAGATATTAGTCACGATATGTAAAATAATTAGAAATTTGTTTTATATAAACAAAAGTTATATTTATCATATGTTACTTATCTAGGGTTAGTTCAGTTTTGAACAAGAATAATCGATCTTATGGGAAAAATTACATGTTCGATAATTGTCCTGAAACTTGTTGGAATTCTGACGCGGTAAGGAAATCTTTTTTGTACTTTCCTCCTATATTGTTATGTATTAATATATTCCTTACCTATTATTTTGTTTTAAAGTAATACATTTTGATGATGAAGTGATAAAATAAATCTTTTACAGTTTTTTTAAGTTATACTTAAAGAAAAATATGTATTAAATAAATAATTCTTACATATATTATTACTACTAGTACATATTGTATGTTACAGGGAACTCTTCAGTGGATAATTATTGAATTTGAACAAGAATATAAAATAAGTTCATTTGAAATTGAATTTCAAGGTGGATTTGTTGGCAAAAATTGTCATTTAGAAGTTGGTAATAAAGAAACTAAATTTCATGAGTCGTTTTATCCAGAAGACAAAAATACGATACAAATTTTCATTTTGACAAATCCAGTAAAAGCAAAAACTTTTAAATTTGTATTTAATGAAAGTACAGATTTCTTTGGTAGAATTATTATATACAAATTATCTTTACACTCATAAAATATTGTAGCAAGCATTATTTTTTACAAAAAATAAATGTAATTAAATATTACATATCTTTTTCACTAAATTTTTGATGTTGTAAATGAAGTGAAAATTGATTTAAAAAATAGGTGTCTATAAATAAAGAAAAGATGAGGAAAACATTATAATTTAATTTCCGATCTCATTTATTTTTATATAAAATTGTTCTTATAATTTATTTTGAATATTTAAAACAGTGTGTATTTAAGATAGTTTATATATTCTATTAAATAATAATTAAGTTTAATCATTTCTTAATTATAAAGCTACATTTTGTATGTTAATGTATTAGTTTTACATGTAGTATATATAGAGATATTTATATCAATTTATATCTCTTAAATCCCAATTTATATCTCTTAAGTAATGAAAACTTATAATAAAATTATATATTTTGAAAAAACTCAAACATATCATTTACAGACTTCAATACCATCATATTATGCACACACAGATATATATAGCAATGACAGACGCATTAATTAAATTACAAAATAATTATATTGAAAAGGAAAATATCAAATTAACACAAGTTATTTAAAAGTCTTAGTTGCGTTAAGAATATCATAATTTGTTTGTAAATATTATAATTTATGTACAACAATCTTGCACAATGTGCATTGATATAAATTAAATCAGCTGTTCAATTTAAGCCTTTAAGTTTAACTTTCTTTTACTCTATACTCTATGTGATATCATAATACTATACACTATATACATATACATAACTAGTGCATATTTATACTTTTTGCCTGTCTTTTATTTTAACGTTTGTTTTAGTATAACGTGAAATAGTACAAAGAGAGAAACCATGTTAGATCCGTTAATTTCTTTGCAAACTTTGTTTACAACAATGAGTCATGAAAGAGACAAACCTATGTAAAAGACAAGATTGAATGAGGTATATTCTTATACTTGTAATATATCAGTTAGCAGAGATAGCTGGTCCTAATTGCCTCATTAATTTGTAACATTCTTGAAGTCTCTTTCTATCACCTACCCTCTCAAGAGTTTTAGCAGCTTCTGCAAGCATGCCTGCACGTTCTCCAGGAGAGGCTAGTAATAGTGGAGGTAAATGTCGGCAAGCTAAACATAAAGCTACCGCGTGTTCTCTTTCTCCAGTATATTGATCTTGCGAACGATCTTTTCCACAGATAATTGAAGAACGTGAATTTCTGTGATGTAAGCTACGGTCTAACAATATTTGAGTTTTCACTGGTGTTGCTCCCGCCATTATACGTGTTGTGGCTTCATAAACAAATACTCTCGCTAAAGTAGACTAAAAAGTACATGACAATTGTTAAAAATAATAATTAACTTATAAATTATAATATTAAAATATATATGTAAACTTACTGGAATATGCTGACATAATTGTCTCAAACAAGCTAAATCACGTTGAAAACCTCCAAGAGATATATTTGTAGTTAATTTTTCTAAATCATTATCTAATTCCTGCCAAAGCGTAGTTCGCATTTCAAGTAACCAATCACAAATCCACAATTGAGTAAGCTAAAAAAATAATCAAAGCTAATAAGAAAATTATTATTAATTTTGTAGATTTGATTGATTTGTTGGATTCAGGAACTGTTAAGTGCTATCTATTCCCAAGAAAAAGTTTTGATTCCATTTTCTACCATCCTGTAAAATATTATAAGCCAAATTCTCAGAAATCATTTCATTTCTTTTTAAATTAAGGACAAAGGAGTTGTTAAATCATCTGGTATGTAAAAAATTTTTTAGGAAAACTATTATACATAGGTAAAGAGGACCCCTTTTCAAATGGAGTGAGATATTAACATTTCTTTGTTCGAATAGCTCTTATTAAATGGAATAATATTTAACTTGAATATTTTTTTACTTTGCACAGTTAAAGAGCTATGGCGAAAAATACATACTTTTCTTAAGAGAAACTTCAGAAGGTAAAAAAAGAAGAAAGGAGAGGAAAAATATGTACATAAATGTATTCTAAAGTGAGAATTATTTTAATAAATGTTTAAAATGATGTCTTTAGATTTCTAAACACCTATTAAGTCTTTCATAAATACTATTTTAAGCATTTTATAGCATTAATGAAATAACCAATGTATGCGCAGTAAATACTTTTATGATTATATTTTCCTTCATTGTAGGAGTACTATCACTTTATATTTTATGTATCAGCATATTAAATATTTAATCATCATATAAGAAGATGATTAAATAATAAGGTTCATCTCTCTAAAGAATTTAAAATTAACATTGTTCATAAAATATTTCAAGAAATTACCTTTCTATTATCAAACAAATAGGTAAAAAAATATGTTTATCAAAAGCTCTAAATGTACCTAGAACTGCATTGAATTATTTATTAAATCTCTTTAATTGTGCAGAATAAAAAGAAGTGTTTCAAGTAAATGTTACTCTGTTTGATAAGAGTTACCTAAATAAAGAAAATGAATACCTCATTCCATTTAAGATAAATGAAGGAGGCTGCCTTTAAACTTTTCTTAGTAGTCTTAAAAAAATTTATTGCACTTCAAATGATTACCCCTCTATCCTGTTTAATTTAGGAAAGAAAGAAAATATCTACAATAGAGAAAACAGTCTATAACATTTTATTTGGTCTACCCTATATATATATATATTTATCTATCACATATGACGCTGAGACCTGCCACAGAAGTTGCACTGTAGAAGTATTGCATAGTTATATTTCATGCAATGCAACTACAATGCACACTTGTAACAAGTAAGCAATTGCATAAATATATACTATAATATACTTAAAGTTACTACATATATAATTCATTATTTGATCATTTTCTTTTGTTTTATGAAAAAATGTGTAATGATATTCATTTTGAGAAGATAAATAACATGAAAAACAGATTTTTCAAAGATCATAAATTTCAAAAAATATAAAAAGAATTAAATATTTTATTTCATAATTTCTAATTTTATTATCTATGTAAAATAAAAGCATTACAAAAAAATATAAGTAATTATAATAATTTTTGTATAAAAGAATTGAATATATTAATATATTATAAACATAATATTTAAATATCTTACCAAAACGTTTTGGGATGACTGTTGCTTGCAATTATAATAAACCAAACATTGTTCAAGCAATATTCCTGCCTGATCAATAAAACGCATAGAGACTGATTTAGTAGTCGCTTTTGCTGCTTGCAAAGCATTCAAAACAACATATGGCAGTGGACTAATACTGTTATTATTATTGCAAAGTTGGTAACATTTTTCATAAGGAAATTTGCTTTCAACAATGCTCCATGCTTGTGAATCGTCTTCTTTCAATCTCCAACATGCTGCTACATATATAACTGCTCCCCACCATAATCCAATTTCATCTTCGCAATCTAAAACATTAATTCACCAAATTCTATTTATTAGTTAAAGAAAAAAAAGGAAGGAAGAAATTTAATGCCATCCAATACCACCAATGAACTCATTAAACAAGATTTTATTTAAACTTACGTGTAACTGTAACTTTGTCAGTACATAAAAATCCAGCATCTATTCCAGCAGAAGCCATAATAGTTTGTCCATATTCTAATATTGAAGATAAATGAGCATCTCCAACAGTACCGGTTAAAATACGTAAACAATGTCCGATTAAATAATCTCTATATGCACGTGAAGCATATGATAAAGGATCAGCTTTACTAGTTTGAGAAGTAAATTCATTATCTGGTTGTTCTCCATATTGCCATTTTTGAAATGCTAAAAATTTAGCTCCTTCATCACTCATTATCCACTTTAATTTTGGTGGAACTGCACATGATGATAATAAAGTGCGTGCCTTGCCCAAATAATATTTATGAATAAATGGAAATAACGAGTGCTTGAAACACAATGCAACATTGATATATATTTCTGCTAATAATGATTTTGGAATAGTTTCTCCAGTGGCTTCTGCATAATTCACTGCAGAAAGAGCAAGATACAGAGTTCCACTCTTTGATCCTTCTGATAAATGTAGACATAACATATGCTGATAAATAATAGCCATTTCCATAGCTGATATCTCTGCTTGTTGTCGTGTAGTTTTTTCAGAAAACCATTTATGAGTATACAAAATCCATTTTCCAATCCATAATTTATGAAGAAGTTGTCTTATAATTTGCCACATAGTTGCAAGCCAAATTTCTGCGCGTGATGATGGATATGGTCGGCCTAAGTATTGCAAACATTGATGTAAATCTCGGCATGCTTGACTATATTCATTCTTCGATATATTGAATTCTGCTTGACGTCTCCATCGATGAAGTTCAAGGAAAATTTTACTGTCAGATGGTAGTATTGGATCACCATATAGCAATAGTCTGCAAAGTCCACCAATTAAAAGTATAGCATTTGTTAGCCATAAAAACACATTGCTCCACACTGGATTTTCAAGATCTGATTGATCTACAAAAAGGTTAATAATAGTATTACTCGTTATACATAGTAACATATATAACAATTAGTATAATATGATAACATTATTATTATACTGTATATTATAATGTAATAGCATTGTAATTATTATATTATGATACCTTGATAATTAAGAATTGTACGACCATCCAATTTTGTGTTTACATAATCAGAATTGAATCTTCCAACATTATTTATCAAAAAACCTAAAGGATTAAATGCTAAAAAGAGGAGCATAAATCCACAAATCGTAAGCCTAGTATGATCTCTCATGCCTTGATTTGTAAGAACAGATGTTGAATCAACATTTTGTAACAAATCTGGATCATCTTTTATAGATGAAGGAGATTGAGGAGATAATGGTGCTGGTGCTGGAGATAAAGATGATTCACTTGAATCTGATCTAGGTGGTGTAAGTTCACCACATACTAATAAATCGCGCAAATTTTGCCTTTGAGCAGCTAATTTTAACGACATATTTTCTGCTTTTAATCTTGCGTTAGAATTTTGAAGAAACCTAAAATTTTCATTGTTTCTAATAAAAATTTTCGTCAATTTATAACAAATATTTTAAAAGTCAAACACGTATTAACATAATATACCTAATATAATCAATAGTTTTTCTCAAAATTGCTGATTTATTCAGTTTAGCATCTACTCCAACAATGATATTCTTCAATTCAATGATTTTATCATTAATTGATGTTCTGTAACGTCGTTCTATGGCATTATGAGCACTACGTTTTACTTCTTTTACTCTTGGTACACCTATATGTGTATTTGTACTTAATCGATTAATCTGTACCTTGTCAGTATCTAATACAACTGGAATACCTGAATAAAAATTAGAATATAACAAATTTAATAAAAATTAGGATATAATAAATTTAATAAAAATCTCATGACGTCATATATTCTTACCAGCAGTTAAAACTGTTCCATTAGCAGTATTTACTAAGGTATGTATCTGGTGTGGTACAGATGTTGAACTAACAGCTTGTGATCCCCTAGAATAAACAACTGATTCTGATTTTATAAGTTTAGCTGGTAAAAGCAACTGTCTTTGTTGTGTCACTGGTGCTATAGTTACAACAGGAGACTGGACACTGAAGTTTAGGTTTTGTGGTATAGCATATTGTGAACTAAATACTGTAGGTGCTGGTGTGACAGATATTCTTTGTGCTCTATTTTGTATAGAAGTTATATCCTGTAATTGTGGTCGTTGCTTTTGTTGTTGAGATTGTTGAGTGACACAAGGAACTTGTTGTGTATTTTCTGTTATTGCTGGAGCTAATATTACATTTCCACTTGGTACAGATTTGATAATATTTGGATCCTCATAATCATGAAATTCTTTAAAATCTTTTAGTTCTTTACTATTATTAAAGTTTAAAAAATCCAATCCCTCTGTATCCATGCCTAAAGGCTCTTCCAATTGTGATAATAATGCATCGTCGCTAAATAAATTTTCATTTTTCAATAATTCACTTTCACAGTTTGTAAGAAGTTCTGTAATAAAAAAAATTTAAGATTCACTCAAAAATCACTGAAAAATAAAATTATATAAAAACAAATGGGTAACAAATAAAAAATAAAAATAATATAATATAAAAATATGGGGAAATTACTATTTCATTATAGCTTTTAAAACAAAATGATAAAAAATATTTTGATAAATATTAAATACAACGTACCATCGATACCAGTTACTTCATTCAAATTAAAGCTGTCGTTCGATTGAAAATTAGAAAAATCGTTATCTTGTGTAGTAGTCCACCCTCCAGGATCTGCCATTGTGGCGTAATATTTTTCAAATATTTATTTTCATTAAATAAATTCAATGATTAAAACAAAACGAAGCACTGATATGTCAAACGTAATAACTAACAAATTACGAAGTCACCCGACCTTTACCGCGTCCAATCACAGAAGCTCTACAGATCGGATGATATTACGTCAGTATGTGTTGCTAAACTAACAAAATTTATTGTAGAATATGGACGGATTTTTATGAAAAACGTTACTATTAATATTTTTATTAAATCTTTTGATGAATAACAATGTTTATGAAATGTTTTATAAATAATTCTCTAAATTATCCATTTTAATCTTCAAATTAAAAACAATAAATATTTTAAAATATTCTATGATCTTAAAAAATTAAAACCAAATACAAAAATAAAAACATAAAAAATATGTAATATATAAGTATAGAATCTTTTATTAAGATTCTTTACTATTTGATAGGAAAATTTTATATTTACTTTAAATTCATAGTTATAAGTAAATATAAATAAATAATTACAAGTTTGAAAACGTTGGTATATATTATAAAATTTAAAAAACTACTACAAATTCAAGTATTTATTAAGCAATTGCAAATGTTAGTTTGTACAGATGTTCATTATCGTATTTGATAGTATTCCATGCTATAAGGCCGATTTCTTTTTATTTTTGAGAGGTTATTTGAATGTTCATTTACAAGCAAACATGTTTCAAGTTTTTCGTAAGTCAAGTCGAGTAAAAATATCTACTGCTTGTAATTTTCACTCATCAGTATGTATTTGACAAATAATATTGCTAATGATAGTATTACTAATGCAATATTCATAATATTTGATATTTTTAAATATATACTAATATTGTTTATGTACCAAAGCAGTTGCAATGTGTCAAAGAAAAAACTTTTTCTCAAAAACTAGCGGATGGACCTAACTTAGAACATTTTATTGCTGGTACCTACAAAGAATATAATGGAAAGTTGAAGTTAGAAAAAGGTGATAAATCTCGATTGAAATTGCCACCTTGGCTAAAGACAGAAATCCCAATGGGTAAAAATTATAGTAGAATAAAGTCACAATTAAGACGATTACAATTAAGCACTGTATGTGAAGAAGCACGATGTCCTAATATTGGGGAATGTTGGGGAGGTGGTACACATGGAACAGCAACGGCTACTATTATGGTTTGTATTATTAACTCTATATATCTCATTGTTTAGTAATTTTGTTTTAAAAGGTGATTTAATTAAAAATATACAGGTTGTACACATAATTGATGCTATGATTTTTTGGTTACTTCTGATGGTTTAACAGAAAAAAGTTCTAAATAAAAATTAATCGGTGTCTAGCCAGTTGCAAATTGCTACATAAAAAATTTCCAAAAACTTGTTTTTGCGATAAGATATCAAGATCACCTTGATGTTCTTAAATTTATTTTTTCATTTTAAATTTATTTTTGGCTTTATGTTGTTGTAGCTGATATTTAGAGGAGTTTAATGACCTATTATACCATGGCTTTGAAATGATCCTCGAAATTTTTGCTTAATCAGGAGGAATAGAGAATTGTGTATGTTGAGAATTATTTTATAGATGGAGTATGAATAACATAAAATAGGAAGAAACATACCTTGATATTACACTATCTCTGTATGTTCAAATTATAACAAATGCTTGAATTATAGCCCATAGTTTTGTAAATATAATCCTGACTGATGTAATAAGTTTGTAGTAGGTGCTGCTGTCAGAATAAATTTGCATGCATGCTATACAGATTTGCTGTTTTAGATCCTTAGTAGATTTGTTTTCTGCGGAGTCATCTGTAGTCTAAAGGTCTATCCTGAGTTTATTCAAAATATCAAACATCTAGAGGAGTGAATCTGTACAGTGTACATGGAAGTTTGCTCTGATAGCATTATAGTGACAATTACTACACATTTACGGCCTCGGTCCAAATTACATTTACAAAACCATCGGCTACAATTCAAGTATTTGTTGTAATCGAATACATGGAAATAATGTAATATCAAAGTATGTTTTTTTCTATTCTATGTTATTCATAATCCACCTATAAAATAATCCTTAGCATACACAATTCTCCATTCCTCCTAATTAAATGGAAGTTTGGAGTCAAGGTCATAGTATAGTAGATTGTTGAACTCATCTTGATATCAGATACAACAATGTGAAGTCAAAAATGCTGTGTCATTTAAAAACGACAAAGTAACTTTAATATATATGAGAATATAATAGTGGAAAACAATTTAATATAGTTAATGGGCGATACATGTACCCGTGGTTGTCGTTTCTGTTCTGTAAAAACATCACGCACACCATTACCATTAAATCCGGAGGAACCAGTAAATACGGCAACTGCAATAACAGATTGGGGTTTGGATTATGTTGTACTTACATCGGTAGACAGAGATGGTTAAGTAGTTTGTACATTTTTTAATTTATGTATATACCAAAATTATTATGTTTCTTATGTCAAAATTATATATCGTAATAGATTTAAGTGACGGTGGAGCTAGTCATATTGCAGAAACAGTGAAGGAAATTAAAAAAAGGTGCATAATCTTATCACCTTATTTTGTCTATTATTATAAAAAAGTACTTTGCAATTATATATTAAATAAATATTTTATATACGTGCTTTTTACATTTTTACAGAAGTAATATTTTAGTGGAATGTTTAGTACCAGATTTTAGGGGAGACAAAAATTGTGTTAAAATAATTGTTGATTCTAATCTTGATGTGTTTGCTCATAATATTGAAACTGTTGAACATTTAACTCCATTTGTTAGAGATAGACGAGCTGAATATAGGTAAGGTACATATTGTAGCTTTTGTAACTTTTTTTTAGTAAACTTAGAAATATATGTATTTTCGTGTATTTTTTAGACAATCGTTGAAGGTATTAGAAACAGCAAAGGAATGCAATCCAGAATTAATTACAAAATCATCGATAATGTTAGGATTAGGGGAAACTGATGAAGAAATTGAGCAAACAATGACAGACTTAAGAGAAGCAGGTGTAGATGCTTTGACACTTGGCCAATATATGCAACCTACAAAAAGACATTTAAAAGTAATTGAATATATTACACCTGAAAAATTTAAAAAGTGGGAAAATATTGGAAATGAACTAGGATTTTTATATACTGCAAGTGGTCCATTAGTGCGTTCATCATATAAAGCTGGAGAATTTTTCTTAACAAATATATTAAAAAAACGTAGAAACAAACAGATTGAAAACCAATAAACATATTTGTTTTAATTGTAATTGAAAATACTTGTGTATTCATGTATAATAGTACAAATTATTGTATATCTGTACATAAAGGAATACTATCAAATCATGTAGATAATTGTAATTACGTGGCTAAAGAAATATATTATATATATTGAAAATTAACAAAATTTTCATGATTCATGACATCCTATTGTTGTATTGAATATGATGAGGAAAAATACAATTTTTAAACGTAAAATGCAAATTCATTTTAAATGTATACATAAAATATGCTATAAAGTAAATTATTTTTAATCTGTGTCCATTGCAACTGTAACTTGTGGGTCTTGTGGACCTTCATCAGAAGGTGGAGGTTGTGGAGGTTTAGAATCTTGTTCTACATCTGGTTCAGTAGGTTTACTACGTTTGTCATCTTCAATTTGAGATAAATAGACAGAAATTGCATCTTCATCATATATTTTAAAATCTGTACCTTTTCCCACTACTGCGATAGAGACATTCTGTAATAAAATAATTTCTCTTATAATATATCTTACATAAGATTTAAAAAATACTTATATGCTAAATTTATAAGAAAAATAGGAGAGAAGAAATTTTCACAATTTTTTATACAATTTCCATGACCTTTTGGTGAATACGACTAAAAACTCGAAAACCATGACAAATTAAAAAATGTATTAAAATCATTTTTTTACATATGAAGGATGGTAAAACTTTGCCTTCTTTTATTTTTTTCACAAATCTACTACTTATGAAAAAAACATTGGAAACTAATAGAATGAACATCTTTCATTTACCTTTACTGATAAATCAACTTCATTTGGCAATGTATCTCTTAACGCACGAAGACCATGTTTTATTAGTTCATCAAGATCACATGATAAAAGTTCATTAAGATGTTTCTCTAAGTATGTACGAGCACTTTGAGAACGTGCACCAATAGCCATTGCTTTACAATCAAAGTAATTTGATGATGGACATGTTTGATAAATATGTGGTCCTTGATCCTTTAGAAATATTAATAATACTTTAATAACAATTTATCTTCTGCCAGATAGTAATCAACCATTTAATCACATCTACCTACATCATACCCAGCAATAAGTAAACCTACTCCATATGGTCTTCTATCATATCTTTGAGTACATGTTTGCAATTTATTTCCCAGGGATGCAAGTAACCGACTTACAGGTAATAGATCATCATGAGAATATTTATAATTTAAACATTCAGTTCGCATATATCGACTATAAACAAATAAATAAAAATTCAAATCTTAATTTAATAAATATTTTAAAACAATGATTATATTTTTATTAATAATGACACAATATAATTGATATATTATGGTTTATGGTGTACCTCAACATCCTGGCATCAGCTGTTAAACCTGAGATAGAAATTCCCATATGTTTATCTATGGGAAATATCTTTTTCTGATGAGCAGATAACTCAGAAGAAGCTCTTTTCAGAGCAATAAGGACTGCATGAGTTTTATTTTTAAGTCCTACAGTAGCTGATCCTAATTTCACAGCTTCCATTGCATATTCTACTTGATGTAAACGTCCTTGTGGACTCCAAACTGTGACATCACTGTCGTATTGATTCCGGAACTGAAAAATATGAAAAATATGAAAAATTTTTTATTATTATTTAATGTTTTATATTAACTAGTTTTATTCATTGTAGTTGTTATATGTTAAAATGAAAAAGAATATCAATATGTAATATATACATAATTTAATTCCACGTACAAATTAACCCTTCTGATGATAAATATAGGTCCGCAAATACCATAATAATGATGTGATATACTATATTATTATGTTTCGTGAAAAGAACTATGTAAAATACATACCATTATTGAATGTTACTTAATTGTAAATATAAAATGCTATTTATTATTTAAATTATTAATTTATTTAATAAATAACGTAAAGTTGTAAAATACTTATGACCAACAACGAATCTTTTTCATAAAACAACTGTCATGCAGCGGTATTATGATCAAATAAATAATAGAGAGGACACTCCTTTGCTATCAGCTTGATAGTGAAAGCGCTATCTAGTAAAGTACTAAACTATCATAATTTTAGTTTAAGAAATTAGTAATCTCTATTTATAAATTTATAAATTTATAAATCTCTAATTTATAAATTGCTATAAACGCCTCTAAAATTATACTCGAAGTTATTTATTATTATTATAAAGTTTATTTCATCCAGCGTAATTATTATATGTATATAGTTTATTTTGTCTAAAAAATTGTATCAAATGTGTTAATCTTGAAATTTATTTTTAAGTTAAATTAGTGGAGAATTAACGAATAAAACTTCATTATATCAATTTGTTATTATTATAATAATAAGTATAATGAACGAACTTCATATAACTAAATATCGAAGTCGACTATGTATCGATTATTATCGATTCTTCTGTAATAATAATAAGTATAAGAATACCGATCTTAAATTCTTTTTTCGAAGAACGTGGATGGTTACGCTAGTCTTTTGTAAGTTAAGACAATATTTATGAAAAATTTTAAAAAGCTTTTACGATATTTGCTTTATGTTTCATTTTTTATAATTATAAAATTTCTTAAAATTTTGTTCGCTATGTTTAACTTTTATCTGCATGAAAGAAAAGCTGAATTTCATTCTGAATTGTTTTCCTAAGCAAGTGCACGTGACAGTATTCGTGCATATGTTAATAAATTTTGTTTTAAATTTTGATAAAAATTCTATATTTCATCATTTTATTTATTAAAATTTAATATTTTGATCATCTATGTTGCTATATAAATTTATATAAAAAGATATTCTAATCTAATATTTAGTTAACATAACCAATGATACTTTTGTGACTGTGTTCAATTATTGCAAAAGATTTAATACAAATACATATATTGTAGGCAGAATCAGTTGATATGACAAATTCAAAGGGATATCGCAGAGGAACGAGGGATTTATTCTCCCGAAAGTTTCGCAAACATGGAACGATTCCATTGTCCACATATATGAAAGTGTACAAAGTGGGCGACATAGTTGATATCAAAGGCAATGGAGCTGTTCAAAAGGGAATGCCTTATAAAGTTTATCATGGGAAAACTGGACGTGTATTCAATGTTACTCCTCATGCTCTTGGTGTTATTGTCAATAAGAGAGTCCGTGGACGAATTATTGCCAAAAGAATTAATGTTCGTATTGAACATTTAACTCATTCCAAATGTAGAGAAGACTTTTTGCAACGTGTAAAGGATAACGAAAAACTTAAGGAACTGGCGAAGGAGAAGAACATAAAAGTAAAGCTAAAAAGACAGCCTGCTGAACCTAGGCCTGGACACATTGTATCAGGACGTGAAAATCCAATTTCACTTGCCCCTATTCCATATGAATTTATTGCTTAAAATTGAAATAAACAGCTTTTGAAAAAATCAGTATCATTTGTATATGTATTTATTTCCCATGTATATTTTAAATATAGTTTTAAATATAATACTTGCAATGAAAACTTTATATTAATCTACATGTGTAAAAATAGAATGCAATTTTTGTTAACAATGATTTTATTTTCAGTAATATATTTTTACATACATATAGAATTTATCGTTATCTTTAACTGAAACAAAATATTTTATGGACTAGTATTTTTTTCATCAGAATTAAAATACATAATTCTTCTGAGAATGAGTTGTTTTGTATCTACAAAGAAATCAATTTTCTTAGAGTTTTACATTAATTATTATGGTAGCCCAGGAAGCTAATCGTTTTTTATATATTTTACAAACAAGATATAATTGATTCTATACATATTTTACTTTATAAATAATCTAACATATAATATTTTTAATTTTATACATTGTACTTCCATAAAATACGAAATTATCGTATAGAATTTGTTTAATTTAATCACTATATATTTGTAGTAATTTCTAATTACAATCTATTGATTGGTAGAATAGGATATAGCCAGTTTCAGAACTTTTCTGAATATCTGATGTAAGTCCGTAAAAGTCTTCTATTGTAGATGCATCAATTTTCTAAAATGAAAATTTAGTAATATAAATATTTATATAAAGATAAATAATTCTTACATAATGTAAATACTTATAATGTAAATTATAAGACTTACATCAACCATATCATCATCAAAAAGTAACCAGAACCCATGGCTTTTTACTATTGAAATATAGTGTCCTCGGTTAGGCCCACTGCCACAATGTATCACAACTGCGACCAAATCATATAATCGATCCGGATTCACTGCATCATCACTCTATAAATTATTATATGCATAAAAATATAGATTAGAATGTTAGAAGGTTAAAATAAACAATCAAATATGTCGGGTTTACATTATAATTAGAGTTAGGGGCGTGAAACGAATCTTCGTTCGGACTACACGATGTCGTTATGCAATAGAGAAGATATTGACTAGTGCAAATACGATTATTATAGAATTAGACAAGTAACCGTGGTAATTAGATACTCGAGGAACTAGTGACAATGATTTTAGGTTCAATAACGAATCCGCGGTCAACGGGATGATAGATGAACATAAATCGGGTTCGACGGACCGAGTCACGATGCGAGCGCTTTGATTCTCGAATAGTTATTCGACGCTCGGACTTTCGAACTTAATTAACTTTTCTAATACTAGATTTTAACGGACAGAATGATGATGTGAACGGTTTGAACTGACTTTACACTTTAATTGACTTTACTCGATTTTCGACGGACAGCTTTCGTTCAGAAGGCGAGGGAAATTGGCGTTGCTGCTAATTGGTCAATCTCCATATCGGTGGTTAGAAAAAGATGCTAGCCGCCCTCGAGGGAAGGTTGCTAGTGGGAGACGTCGCTCGTGGAAAACTGGGACAAAGACTGTTTATCTGTTTGAAGGATTTTAGGTAATTAGATTTTAGTGTTTATAACGGCCCTTGGGTTAGCCGATCACGTATTGCGGAGACGCGTCGGCATCTGGTAAACATCATACCCGAAGAATAGGATCTGCGTGTGGCGAGCCACGGGACAGAAACTGTTGGAATGTTTCTGCGTGTGGCGAGCCACGGGCCAGACACCGTTGGAATGTTTACTGTCGCGTGCCGCTACAAATATTTCTTTTAAGGAGAGCTATAGGATTACTTCGTACCTTTGTTAGACAAAGCGTTCATCCCGTGACCGCGACCACGTTCGGCGACTGGCTGTCGCCTTGAGCCCAAGCTCACTATCACAAATCTCAAACAAATTCAATCGGATCGAAAGACGATAATTGTTTAATTACGCCTATGATAGAATCTAGATTACGGTGTTAGGGGATTATCCCGAAATTCCAAAGGGGAGGCTTCGATGTCCTTTCATCTCCGACAAATATATAACAATTGCAAACTACTTACCGTATTAAAGAGCCGGAGCTCTAGAGGAAAAACTACCCTGTGAGAAACTTTTATGTGACGATTATATTGCTCCACATATTTAAATCTCTTTAGATGCAATGCTAGTATCATTGGTAATTTTTTAACCCTCATCCGTTTCTAGAATAAAGGAGTATTGTTAAATTCCTTCCTAAATTTTATTAATTGTAAAACTTTCCTCCAAATACCTGAGCTTCTTGATAACTACTACAGTGATCACATTTGAATTTGTTGTCGCTACAAAGTGTCTCAGTATTTGAGAAACATCTGAGGCAGTGTGTGATTGAAGTATTTTGGTCTACATCAACTTGTAAATCAAAGAAATCCTCATCTTTGCTAGATACAGTCTCACAATTAAGGCAGCGTGTTTCTGATGTCAAAATTCCTTGAAATATTTCATGAACCCATGTAGGCTCTGGTGGTGAACCAGCATCACCTGCACCACATTTTCCTCCTGTTGGTTTGCTTTGACTTCTCTCTGCTGGAATATCAGACACATAAAATTAATATTGTAAGGATCTGCTATTATATACATGTACGTATGCATGTACATATGCAAAGAAATTTGCATACCTAAAATAATTTCATTTATGTGATTTATCAAAAAATTTAAAAATTCATGTGCATCCTGTTGCA
The DNA here is from genome assembly GCF_000188095.3 of Bombus impatiens. Classification (NCBI taxonomy): domain Eukaryota; kingdom Metazoa; phylum Arthropoda; class Insecta; order Hymenoptera; family Apidae; genus Bombus; species Bombus impatiens. Next base: position 486,845 of record NT_176796.1, on the reverse strand, counting down.
TATAATTATCAAATTCCTCTGTAAAAAATTATATACATACATTATAAGTAGCATGCATAAACAATTTAAATACTTAAATATTTTCTGATCAATTTCCTCCTAATGAACATTATTTTGGTCTAGTTAATGTAAGTATAATAAATTGTAGAAATATTTAAAAATTATAAAATTGTTTTTTATTCTCTGTATTAAAATTATTAATACTAATATTTATATTATTATAGTTTGGAAATACCTGTTATAGTAATTCTGTACTACAAGCTTTATATTTTTGTCGACCATTTAGAGAAAAAGTTCTAGAATACAAAGCTAGAAATAAGAGAACCAAGGAAACATTATTAACATGTTTAGCAGATTTGTTCTACAGTATTGCAACTCAAAAAAAGAAAGTTGGATCTATTGCTCCAAAAAAATTTATTGCCAGATTGAGAAAAGAGAAAGGTTAATATGAAGACATATTTCTAATATAAAAATTGATTTTGTAATTATAATGATATACAGGGTGGTTGGTAACTGGTGGTACAAGCGGAAAGGGGGTGATTCTACACAAAAAAAGAAGTCGAAAATATAGAATAAAAATTTTTCGTTCGAGGCTTTGTTTTCGAGAAAATCGACTTTGAATTTTCGCTCGGTACGCGTGCGGTACCTTATAACGGATCTCACTGTAGATCGTTGTCTCTATGGAAAAATTTAAAAAAAAGAAAAAAAGAAAGATTAAAAGAAAAAAATTTTTATTCTATATTTTCGACTTCTTTTTTTGTGTAGAATCACCCCCTTTCCGCTTGTACCACCAGTTACCAACCACCCTGTATATCATTATAATTACAAAATCAATTTTTATATTAGAAATATGTCTTCATATTAACCTTTCTCTTTTCTCAATCTGGCAATAAATTTTTTTGGAGCAATAGATCCAACTTTCTTTTTTTGAGTTGCAATACTGTAGAACAAATCTGCTAAACATGTTAATAATGTTTCCTTGGTTCTCTTATTTCTAGCTTTGTATTCTAGAACTTTTTCTCTAAATGGTCGACAAAAATATAAAGCTTGTAGTACAGAATTACTATAACAGGTATTTCCAAACTATAATAATATAAATATTAGTATTAATAATTTTAATACAGAGAATAAAAAACAATTTTATAATTTTTAAATATTTCTACAATTTATTATACTTACATTAACTAGACCAAAATAATGTTCATTAGGAGGAAATTGATCAGAGCCAATATCTTTCTCCAATTGTGATATATTTGTACCCTATAATAATTATAATATATAATACATAATCATAAAGAAGTGATAGTGATAATAGAAATTTGCAAACAAATGTTTTATAATTAACACATACATATACATAATATAATTTATAACACTGGCATGTAAATAAGCTCTGATGAAATTTCTTTAAATCCTAACATGATTTTAGAAATAAATTCCTAATTTTGTATAATTACAAGTTATTTCTTATTTTATTATGAAATTCATTTAAAAAAGATATAGTGTATGACAATTTAAAACGAATATAGATTAAGTATAACTGATGGTATTCATATTGATGTCACACAATGACACAAAGTTATTAAATATATTTATTGATTATAAAATTCATTTCAACTTACCATTTTATGATTTAATAACTGTTACTGACCACTGACAAGCAAACAGCATGGATTTTGATGACGGAACCTCCATGGTATTCTAATTTACAAATTTATTGTTTAAATTATTATAATTGCATAGTTGTCCACGTTTTTTTACGATAGAAATGAAAACAACAATATTTCTTATATATGTTCACGTGTGTTCTTCGACGTTTTCATTAATATATACTCTGAACGGTATTTGTCTCGAGTCTCGATTAAATTATTAGTTTTCACGAAATTATCAGAAGTTATTGATGCGTGCTCAAAAGCATTAAAAAAGGTATTGATGTTGATTTCTGAAAGCGGTTTTTCAACGAAAGATGTCTCTACATAGGAAATATATTCGGTTATTCGGCACTCTACAAACAATTACTTCATGATAAAATCTTCTGAATTTGATATCCGTGGTTTTATGATCGCTACTTTTGTAGTTATTTCGCGCCAATTTTTTTAGAATTTTCGAGAAATAACAGCTCAATATATTTTTATGATATATTGTATTTTGTATACGTATATTGTATTTAAATGATACACATAGAAATATTGTGTGTTTTCAGATATATTATGAAGTATGAGCTCATTTCATGTAACTATTAGCATCAACTTGAAGAAAGTAGAGCGTTGATGTTATACATATGTCGAACGTAATTGTATTACTAATTAAGCTTTTGAAACGTAATTGAACATTAAATAGAAAAAAGAATAAAATAAAACGTTATTAATTTGTGTGATGGTCTTCATCGAGCTGTTTTGTTTATAATTTTCAAAATACATGTTTTTTTAAACATGTCTCAATTTCATTATTATTCAATGTATAATTATGAAGAAAAAATGTTATTGACAATATACATATTTCTATTTTTATAATCATTGTAGAATGTCACAGGTAATATATGAACAAACATGTTCTTTTTATTATATGATCTTATAAATCATTTGAATATTCATAAGGAATATTCATGTATTTTTAAAAGTTTGGAAAATTGATAATTGTATATAATTTTGATTCATTTACTTACATAATTCAATCCATTTTTTATAAATCATTTTAAAGCTACATTTTTAAGTAAAACATCACAATTCATATAAAAAAATATATAAATATTAAAAGGAGTTATTTTATATACATTTTTCTATATTTATTGTAGGAATATGGATAAAGAAGTTCAGCTTAATATTCATAAAATTCCAAGCAGCAGGATGACAGCTTGTAAGGGTATAAATGTATTAATGGATTCTACTATACATTCCTCTCCATCTTCTTCTCCATTGCGACGGAAGTCTGTAGTTCCTCAAAAAATAAACAGTTTTGCTTTATCAGAAAATGATGATGAAGCAGAACGTTTGGCTCGTCGCCGAGAAATTACTGATACTGTATCATCCATTTCTACAAGTTTAAATGATAGAAGACGTTCTTTGGGACTTGGTTTTCTAGTGAATATGCCAGCTTCTCAAATGGCAGAACGTATATCACAGTGTATAAAACTTGGTACAGAGAATAAAATTAACACCAAAAATGCATTTAGCTTAGAAATGATTGATTTTATGACATATATGATTAAGAAAAAAGATGCCAACATGTCTAATTTGCAAGTAGCTAGTACATCTTTGGATGTAAGTACTAAAATCTATGGATATCGTGTTGATGGTGTACATATGGATATACTCAAAATGATTGGTGGACTGGAAAAACAAGACAAAGACAGTAAAAATCAAAATAATATGGAAAAAATGGATTGTCAAGAAGCAACAGAGAATAGCCAAGATAAACGAAAGCAAGAAAAGAGAAAGAAGAAAAAAAATAAACAAATAATATTTGCCACTGTAGAAGCTTTAAAAACGAATGTTGAAACTGAGAAACCTTCTTTAATAACTATGGAAGCAGATTTACAAACCACAGATATGTTGTATCAAGTGATGTTGCCAAACCATGCAAATTCCAAATTTTATCTACATCCTTATAATGATATTTTAATAGATACAATAAATAGCAAAGACTTGCAACATAAATATACACGGTGTGATATTCCAGAAATAAGAGATCTTTCAGACATGCAAATTGGTGCTCCTTTATTCTATTTTGATTTTCTTAGTTGGACGATAGATGAACCAAATGAGGTAATTCCAGAAGAAAATAATGGGAGCAAATTTCAATTTGATCTTGATGATAACTTAGTACATGACAATGAACATGTATCTACTGGTATGAATTATTTTGATATTGAAGTGACAGAAGAAGAAAATGTAGATAGATGTGCTATTATACCTAATCAGGTAGAAAATATTGTGGATTTTTGTAAAGTTTTAACTAATACAGTATCATCAAAAGTTTCAGAATATTCCTTTATTCAAAAAAGCTTAAATATACATTGGGCTGGTCCATCTCACTGGAAAGCAACTAATTTTAAAAAAACTTTATTTAGTAATAATTTTGAGAATCTATGTCGTCAAGCACAAGCAAAGAAGAAAAATAAGGAAATGGAGCTGTGTTATGATGATAAAACGATAGAAAACATGAATACTAAATTATTACCAAGTCAGTTAACTAAATTGCATACTAGAACTGTTAAAATAGAATGGAATGAAGAAATATTAACATTACCTCCAGATAAACATTATGATATTGTACAAGCTAGTAAATTATATCTTCATACAACAACACTTAAAAATTCAAGAAATGCAAATAATATGAATGTTATTACTTTATCTGATAACATAGAAAATTATAATTATATAAATGCAAATGATATATCAAGCCATTGTTCTAACAACCATAATGAGGAATATGAACAAAATGAAGAAAATGATACAGTTGATAATGATATACAATATGAAAATGAGGGTATATTTGGAATACAAATGCCTTTTACTGGAGACAATCTAGTTGCTATACCAAAACTCACAAATAAGTTGTCTATTGCTTATAGTGTACGTCCCAAAAAAGTTGACATGAGACAATTAAAATATGCTATTTGGAAATGTTTAAAAGATAATACAGAGAAGGATGTACAAGAAACAGAGAGTAGAAAAACGATGCAACAAGATAGAGATAACAAAATGAATAGTAGTAAATATTTTAGTGATATTTATAAAGTATTGCCAGATATATTAACTAAAACTAATATCGAAGCTTTAAGCTTTCCAATTTCGTTTGTATCTTTATTGCATTTAGCAAATGAAAAAACGTTAAAAATAAATTCTTCATATGACATGACAGATCTTATTATAGAGCAAGGATAAATATATTTATATAAAACTAAAAAAATTATAATATTTATAATTACGAGATTATAAAAAATGATATAAAATAAGAATTGAATATAAATTGAGAAGATTATGTAATTAACAATTAAATAATATCTTGCTCTGAATAAAATAGATATGTGTTAAATGTTGATTAAGTTTTATATTAATACAATATTGTCATAATGCGCAATAAATTTATTATATTTTCAACAAGCCTAGTACTTGATTATTTTCAATTTTATATTAATATTCTCCGAAATTCTTCTATTGAGTGACAATATTAAAAAAGTAATGTCAAAGGTAAGAAAGATTATATGTAAAGAATGAGGTTTATAAAACAGCATGTATTTAAATTTTAATAGTGCATGCAAAATTCCTGCAATATCATCTATTAGATATGTATTATAAATTGTCCAACGAGTTCAGTTCACGGTCATATAAACAGATCTGTATATTGCTATTAAGGTATCAAACGGGTGCCAACCCAATATTTGTGAAGCATCAAACGAGTACTGGTACGTTCATACGATGTCAAACGGTTATCGATACTCGATGGCTTCATGAAATTCAAACTGGTATCGATTCTTTGTGAAGTATTAAACAGGTTTTGATTTGATACAATATTGGTTTGGAATTACTTTAAGACTGTTGCATCTAAAAATGATACCAAATACGTAAAATTTCGAAACGTATCTTCTATTGAGTACTTTGGATGAATCGGATTGATTGAATATGATTAATAGCAGATTTCTATTTCCATGAATAGAATTACGATCAAATAAGCAAGTCTCAACATTCGCTAGGGGAAACTGTCACAAAATTGAGTCGTGACTGGTAAAAAATCAACATGCGAGGTTTTCCTATGTGCATGCGTGATATGCTATGTTTTAGACAGAGATAGAGATACTCTACTCATTTCTGTCTATCTCGCAGGAATGCTGACTTTGTTGACCTTCCATGTTGATTTTTTCTTTAACTAGACACGACTCAATTTTCGGACGGCTTTCCCTAGGCTTCAGTATATGAATGTCGTTTACCTAATCTACTAATAGAAGCCTGCGATATTAATTCATTTCTAGATTATAATGTTGGCAAACCTGAAATCGCATTGAATGAAAAATTGATGAGCTGTGGCCGCTGTGGGTATCTGCAGTGCGCGTTGTCTTGTGTTGTGAATGTTATTGTAAATAACTTTCAACTGAAAGCTTGCTGCTTGGCCTATTACTCCTAACCGTGAAAATGTTTACGCAGAACACTTAAAGTCAACGTGTATGCGTTGCAATTCCGTGTTAAATATACATGAAGAAGAGCTGCATTTCAATAGAATAGACGTCGTTCTGTCTTGACGATATAGTCGTGTTGCTCATAGAGCGGGAACCATTAAATATTGCACAATGGCAGATTTCGATGCAATTTATGAAGAAGAAGAAGAAAATGAACAAAATTTGGAGGAACAGTACGTGAAAATGGTGCCAGATCCTATAGTTATTCGCGGAGCTGGCAATATGACTGTGTAAGCAAATTTCTGTTATCCTTTATATTTTTTACATGCATAAACTCAGTATTTCATTTCAAGAACAAAGAAATCAAAGCTGTGAACTATTTTTGTACTGAGTGTGATTTTATCTGTATTTACGACAATCCTACTTTTGTATTAAAAATAATACAATTAAAAATATATAATGTAAGACATGATTGCAGGACATAAAATTCAATAAAATTTGTTTTTTATGATTTTCCTGTAATCTTATTTTTATAACAAAGAGCTCAAGCGGAATAATTTTTTGTGTCGTATAACTTGTGTAAATTACTTATAAGTGAATTAATATACTAAAATTATAAATATTTATTTTAGATTTGGACTTAGTAATCGTTTTGATTCAGAATTTCCAAATGGCTTGGTATCTCGTATTGCTCCAGAAGAATTTAAAGCAACTATTATGAGAATAAACAGTGTACTGAAAAAAACATTACCGGTTAATGTTAAGTGGTTATTTTGTGGTTGCGTTTGTTGTTGTTGTACATTAGGATGTTCTCTTTGGCCTGTTATTTGTTTGAGTAAAAGGGTAAATATTTAATCTTTGTAAAAAATATACTTGTTTTGTGTAAGTTTCTATCTATAATGAAATTTTGTAATAAAACATATGAGGGCGCTTGTAGAAAAAAGGCCTTATAATCCTTTAAAGTCCCTTTGTGGGACTGTTTTATGGGATATGTTTTAATTGCTTTGTTTATGTCTACAAACAATTGGAAGTTGGACTCAGATCACCTTCAAAAAGATAAAAAATATTCAGAAGTGAAGAAAAATAGAGAAAAACTTGAAGTGTTATTGCTAAAAGAGAGAAATTTATATAGATCGCTTAAAGATGGCATCATGGATAAATTACTATCATAAGGGCAATGTTGGCTAACTTTCACTAGCTAAAGATTTATCTAGTCTAAACTAATATACCTATATGAACCATTGCAATGAACATTTGAGTGAAAAGCACCCGCCCCCCCCCACACACACACCTTAATAAAAATTTATATTAAAAATGCGATATGTATTTATAAGAACTATTACATTTTTTTAAGTTTTTTCTCAATTTTTCTTTTTTGGATGGTTTTATTTTTTTGGAAATGATCTGGACTCAAATTCTCAGTCTTTTTAAATTAATTAAATTAAAGCAAATCCTATTAAAGTAGATGCTGAGACCCCTTTTCTGTAAATTAACCAATATATGAAATATAAAATGAGATATGTAATATATATATATATAATAATATAAACAATTTTTATCTTACTATTTATAGACACAACATTCTTTAAATAAATTATTAGAGTGGGAGAATAGTAGACTATATCACACACTTGGATTACATTGGAGATTAGCAAAACAAAGATGTGACACTTCATCCATGATGGAATATGTAAGTAAACATAAAGATAAATTAAAATTGTTATATTTTTATATTTCTTGTTTTAAGATTTAATCTTAATTATTTAATTTATATTACAATTAGTTTCTCTATTTAAATTCATAGAGATCAAATCTATTATTATATTATCCATTTCTTAAGGAAGGACACATATACACACAAATTTACTTTTTTGATTATGTGAATAGTTGAAAGCTTATTAGTATAAACAAGCTTGTACTTTTAGTTACATCATCGTCTGAACTAGTCTTAAGCATAAATCCAATATTTATGTATAAACACACACTTATTTGTTTTCACCTTCTATATTTCAGGTTCTTTTAATTGAATTTATTCCAAAGATACCCATATATAAACCTGACTAAAGAAAAGATCTGGATACTTGTATGACTTATGCACATAATAAATTAGTGCAACTCTAAGATGTAAAAAGCCAACAGCTTCTGGCTTAATTGTAAAATAAGAGAAATTAAGTGTCATTACAGAAGGCACTTGTGGGATGCTTATTTTTGTAAATATTATATGTAGGATTGCACAGTACAATAATGAGATATGAATGCGGATCAGTTATGTTATATTAGTCTTATTCCCTAACATCTATCTTAACAGGTACAAAATCACAACAATTTATGTACTCATCTTTTATAAAAAGAGATCGATCTGCTTTTGATTTTCAGTTATTTAGTGAAAAAGAATATTAGCAAATATTTATCAGTTTGCACAGAAAAAATTACAAATGGGATTATAAACGTATTTTAAAAGCACTGCTTGATATCTAGTTTACTAGTCATTAAAACGTAACTATTTTGAACAATTTTTGTTATCTTGTTAATAATTTTTTAAAACCTACATTTCAATTAGATATTAAGCTTTCAGGTAAGAAATTAATCTGATATAGTACAACGAATAGTTTACAAAGTATTTGTGATTCAAGGGTGAGAAATAACTATCACATAGCCCTTATACTATTAAAAAATACAAAATACAGATACTCGTTTGTACATATTAATGTATACAATATAAAAACTTGTTTTGTCTATAGGTTGATTTCTTACCAAGGTGATATTAGAGAATACGATACATACAAATATGTGTCTGTTTTACTTTTTGACATGAATTTAATATAATTTAAGATGGTAAACATATTGTTACTATCAAGAGATGATGATATTATCTTCAATCGAAATATAAGTCTTTCTACGTATAACGTGGGATAATCTATTTTGCATTAGAAAAAAAGGAAGAATTAATTTTTTTGATTATTCATAGCCAGTTTTACAGAGAATGACTGGTTTTGAAAAAATAAAAATACAATCACTGTACAGTATTAAAATTCATTCAATTATCAATCATTACATTGTTTACTTAAAATTTTAATGAATGTTTTTGTTCTGTAATATTGTATATCACATTATATGGTTCTGTACAGGCACTTCTCTATATAGAAACTCTATTTTATAAGCGAAAATTTTCGTTGATACATAAGAAATAAAAATAAGCTCTGGATATAGATATAATGAAGTATAGAAAAATTGTAGAAAAATGGATAGGACATATGTTAGAAATTTGGAAAGCATTAGAAGTATTTTTCTTTCTATTCAGTGGCTGTGATTGAGAATACAAGACTAGTTTTCAACTTAAACATATATCCTACATATGTCTCAAAAATCACATACATCTGAGTTTCTAGCTTAATAAACACAATAAATATCTTTCTAAGGGATGTACTTAATTTGCAAAATTATCAATTATGATGCTTCACATTATAACAGTAATTTAGTATCTGTACAATAATTCATGTGAACACCAGTTTGGGAACATAATTTTTGACTTACTAATAAATAAATATAATGATTATTTCATTGAATATTATGAAACAGTAGAAGCTGTATTAGTTAACAATATTATTCCATTCCAAATTATGTGAGTTATGTAAATTGTTGATACTTCACTTGAGATGTACTGTGCAATGGAACCATGAATGTAAATATCCTTGATGTTTTGTGTGTTTAAAAAATATAATTAATGTAGAATTGTGCAGAATTGATAACTGTAACAGTCAACATGCTTTTACACTGTACATTAGTAATTTATATGTTTGTAATTATCAATGCTTATTCATTCGTTTTACTCCTTCTTTCCCCTTTTTTATTTGGATAGTGCAAGTATTTCTTAATGTTTGCAAGTATATGAACTTAAATGTTCTAAAATCTGTGTTTTGATAAACAAAACATTGAAAAATTGTTTACAAATAAAGAGATATAGATTTATTTTTTCATTAATTGACGTTACTGTATTTAATAACTCAATGGAAATTAAAAACTGCATTTTTATTTTCTTCACACAAACACATATAAGTGGAATGCATAGTTAATTTCTTGAGTTGTACTTTTTTGTAGATAAATTGTATTGCATATATTTACATATGTGATTGTAAATATGTTAAGGAACTTACATATTTAAAAAGTAAAATGCTATAAATAATTAATAATTTTAAGGAGGAGAATTCCATAATGAAGAAATAATAAAATTGTTTTGAAAAGTACATTGGATTTGACGAATTTACTAGTACATGAAGAAAAACATTATTGTTAAAAAGAAATTATTCCTTGAAATATAGGTGAACTTATTTACATATTGGTATTATCATAGACGATAGAAAGGATTGATGTGAAAAAGACAGAAGAATATCAGATATGAAGCCAATTTATATAATATTCTTAGGCAGATACAAAATTTATGAAACGAAGGGGATATATTTTTGATAGGCAGAACAAATGATTAAAAGTAATGTCTCTAGGAATGTAATGTCATCTTTGTTGTATTTACCATAGTACATTAAGTGTGTTTCATAAGAATGTAATAAAGAAATTTTTAGAAAATTGTTGAAAACAAATAGAATTTTATTTATTGAACCTAATGAAATAAGTTTTCAAAGAAGTATAGAATACATAGAAACGCTAGGAAGCTTGTTATGAATAATATATATGATTTATAAAATATATGATTTATTACTATTACAACAAAAGAAAAACAGTGTTCAATGTTTTTACAAAAATTACTATCAGTCTACCATAATTTTAATGTGCCTTTCTGTTGTGGATTATCTGAATTCTATATGTATACACTATATACAGAAAATATATCGCAAATTATATTTCCATAAAATGATGATAATTACAACCCAACAAATATATCTAATTATTAAAATAAAAATTCTCATTAACTAACTCTGTCTTTTGTATATCAATATGTATTAAATTTTTCATTATATTAATTTTACATTTAACTACTGCCTATAACTTAAATTAATAAATAAAACTACAACTTAAAAAATAAACTATTATTTAGACCTTTATTAAAAATTCTTTATTAATAATTCGTTGATAAAAAAATAAAAATTCTTTTAGTGTATATCAGATATTTTTTAGCTCTGTTAAAGGAATTTTCTTTCAAATATTATTATTTTTTTATAACAAATACATTATTTTACAATATTTAATTTTCTGTATAAGAAACCTTTTCTTATATGTATAATAATATTAATTTCTTTCATTTTATCATATTATTGTGACTATAGTTTAAAAAAGGAACATGTCAGAAAGTTAAAAAAAGTATACATATATACATATATATTATACAAACTCTTATTATTGGATATGTAGATCTGTATTTAAGTGTACACAAAATGCAGGTCTGCTTCTAGTCATATATAAGTCTTATAAGCTGTTATCTGCATTGAAATGATATTTGCTAAGAATAATTCTATGTTATGATAATTGACGACAGGTGCCTTTGCAGATCTTAATGAGAAGTAAGACATCATTATTAGTCATGGTAGTGAAAAGGTGTTTGACAGAAGGTGGTATATAAATTTTAAGTAAAAACATATTTTTTGAGGCTTTCACGGACTAAATTATCACAATTAATACTTAACAACATATTATTTGTAATATATATTCATCATTAAAATATGTAAAATATATATTTTTAGATATTACAGCATAAAATTTTGTTGTATCTTCATAAAGTACATGTATATGTATACAAATGGTTTCACTTACCAATATAAATCTGCAATCCATGTTAATGTTAAATGTATTGCTACAATCAATAGAGTCTACTGAAATTTCAGTAAAAGATGAAGTCAGGTGAGAATTTTATAAAAATTGTGAAATGTAATTAATTAAAAATATAATTAATAAATAAAGATTATTGTATGTTTCCATCTACATGTTTATATTTGTTATATAGTTCTTACATTAAAGGAAATTTAACATGCCCATTACCGATAACAACTTTGGATTTTCTCTACAATTTTTCACAATCCGATTTAGAAATTGTATGGCCTTGTGAAATCCGTTTTTACTGGTTATCATTACAACCATTTGTTAAATTTGTACGCTTTTTACTTGGCTACGTAACACCATTTATTATAATGCTCGGTGAGTAAAAAAAAAGAGAATAGTTTTCCATCTTACTATTATATGATAATTTGCAACTTTATATATATATATATATATATATATATATATATAAAGTTAATATGATTTATTGTACTGTAATAAATAATTTATTTTTCATATAGGTGTAATGTTAAATACTATTTCTTTTGTAATATTAAGTACACCTATACTTTGTGAATCAAATTTGTCACTTTATTTAAAGGCACTTGCCTTATCTGATAATGGAGCATTAGTATTTAATTATGCTGTAGGTATTGCAAAGTCACATTTTATATTTGTTAATAATCTTTTCATGGTAAGCAATTATATTAGATAATTACATATATCTTACGCATATAATTAGAAACTCAAGTTTATCATTTTTTTAGGCTAGTAGATTTCTATGCAGTTTGAATTCTATTACTATGGAATTCTTTCAATTTACATCTACTTGGCTAGTTGTAGTTCTCACATGGACACGAGTATTTGCTATAATGTTTCCTTTTGGAATATATGGTCATTATAACAATTCTTCGGGAACAATAACTATTACTATTTTGATATGTGTCAGCTTTATAATATCATTAACAAAATTGTATTCAGGAGGTAAAAATTCAAATTTCAGTACAATGTGTTATGTCAGAAATGTATTTCACTTAATTTACAGGCTATGAAACAGACAGTGTTTTTGAATTTATACCATGCCAAAAGAAAATAAAACCATGGGGTAGTGCTATGTATTTTTATATTGCATTATCAACTTGGTTACCTTTACTTTTTATATTTATTGGAAATATTTTACTGATCATACTCATGAAAAAAACTGAAAAAATTCACTGTCAGTTAACTCGTAAGTAAATTATTTAAGTAGATTTGTGTAATTAAAGAAAAACGAATACATTTCATGACGTTATTTCTTAGAAAATTTCAGACATAAAACAAACAAAGTACATCATACTTTTAGAATATTATTTGTAGTATCAACTGTTTATTTAGTATTACTATTACCCCTTGGTATAGTTGAAACTTTGGAACTTTATTGGGATGTCATTTTGATTAAATTTCCCGGTACTGAGATGAAAAGAAAAGCGGAATATATACACTGGTATAGATTTTAGAATATGCGTATAATATATGCTTGCTCATTATTGCGTATGCGTTTAATATAATTGATAACTTTGTATCTTACAATTATTAATTATTTTTCAGGTTAAAAGAAAAAATGTTATTAAAGTGGTGCCGCGGTTTATGCTTTCATATATATCATTGGAATTTTGCAATTAATTTCTTTTTATATTGTCTGACAGGCGAAAAATTTAGAAACATAGTCATACAGACATTAAAACGATATAAAATTGTAATCTTTTCAATCTTTTCTAAACATATCAACAAATGTATATTGTGTTCAAAATATCCTACACATTTAAAACCCGCACAGTCTCCGAACGTATTACTAATAAGAGCTATCACGCTTGGTGAACATCCTACCTCTGGAAGTGTTTCTGCGCAAAATAATAGTACCACTATTGCAAACACTTAATGTAAAGAATATATAAATCAAATTTATAAAGACTGTTAGCATTAAACATTGCAAAAATGTTTGTATATCCACATATTTTTATTGAATATGTACACTGTTATATATTTCATGTCAAATTTTATCACTTTACTTATATCACTTTTGGTAGGAGTATTTTTCCTTGTTTATATTTTCACTAATTTTATTACATATTTTCATAATTTACAAAACTTGAATTTTCTATTACATATTTCTAGAAAGTATATCATATTATTAATATTATGTATCACATTAAATAATTTATTTTACACACATGATAAAAATGATGTATGTTCTTCTAAAAGAGATCACAATGACCAATCGATACGAAATTTGAGAGAGAGAGAGAGAGAGAGAGAGAGCACGAGCGAGAGAGAAGGGGAGGGATGGATCTCAAATTTAAAATTTTAGCTGTGGCTATTTATTAGTTTTTGAGTTATTAATAAAAGCTTCCGATACTATATATTGAATGGTGTTTATATAGATGTTACTAATTATTAATCAACCGTCTTCGCTGATAGTTGTTCTCTGGTACCTATCCTCAATTGTCGAATAGCCGATGATGCAATAGCGATATCACTTCAGTATCTATACGGTGTCCCCCGTAAAATAGGTTATTGTAGCTTCAGTTGTCCAAAGGATGTTTTATTTTCTATTTAATTATTTTTTGAACCGATTAAGCAATTAAACACTAGCCGGCCGCTGTAAGGCGACAGGATATCTTTATATATAGTTTGACAACTAAGGTTGATCGCTGGTTATGTAGTACACACACGACACGTAAACACGCACACACACGGTATATTAACCCGACATTTTACGACCACGGAGATTAAAACGTAACTTAGTCTAAAAACAGCGAACGGATTTTAGGTAGGACACCGTATACATACTGAGGTCGATATCGCTGTTGCGTTATCAGCTACTTGACAATCAGCACTCGACATTCGACGACGACTATTACAGCGAAAACAGTTGCTATATATATGTATAGCATCGAAAGTCTTTTTATCAATATTTCGGAAACGAATAAATATAAATAAATAAATAAAAATTTTTAAATAAGATCTACATCCCCTTCCCTCCCTCAATCCCTTCCAAATTTCATGTCGATCAACCACTGATTTCTTTCAGAACTAGAGCCAAAATAATTACTAATGCAACCGAATATCACATTGTATATGCTAAAATAAGTTTAGAAACTAGAATTTTCTACATTATGTTCATAAGAATGAAGATATAACAAACTATAATTATTATAATTCTGTTTGTTTAAATTCATTTTATAATTCGGATATCTGGCTCCAATATAAATTATAAAATTGATAAAATTATTGCTTGCTAATACTGCAATTGAAATCTTCTACGAAATTTCCAAAAATTTTAAAATAATTTACTACATATTACAACTGAAGAACATCTATTTATATGCACACACGTTTTAGAATATATATCTTCTTTTTTTAATTACTAAAATATGCACAAATTTGGTTTGCAAATATGTTTCATTGTAATAAATGTGTAATTAAGTATTTACATTACTATATGCGATATTTAACTATAATGAATAATTTAAATTTGACATACTCAGATTCTATATATATGCTCAGTATATGTGTAGTATATGGATATTGCATATTCATATACTAAACATAAATCGAAATATAATTTAAATACATATTATAAAATACAATTTGATATATATAACATATTTAAGTATGAAGTTAACATACACATGTATATCAATAGAAAAATTGTTGTTACCTTTTTATTACATTTACTAATTAATATGTAATTTTGATCATTCTAACATAGTATAGGATACGTTAAACAGAATAATCGTTGAAACAATAATAGTGAAACATTACAGGTTTAATTATAATCCTGCATTAAATCTAGTAAGTTTTAAATATTTTATGTACATATGAAAAAATATAATTATTCGTTTTACATGTTAATTATATTATGTTGCATATTGTATAAATATTTATTTGTAATTATTATTTATTAAACAAATATATTAACTTATTAAATTTATTAATAAATCTAGGATTTATCTACACTTAATAATCAGTTAGAGAAATTTACAAATAAATGTTATTCAAAAATATTGATAATAGAGATATTACTTTCTCTATTACATAAGTAATAACAACTTAAATAAAGTTTAAATTATAAAGGCAAATAGGATTTGCTGAAATTTGATATTGAAATATCTCAATTTCAACTTTGTGCGTAATTATATTGAAATTTCTGTTAAGAAATAGGAAATTATTACAAAGTTTCATATATACATTTTTTCATATTTTTGCACTAAGTGCATTTTAATTTACGAGATGATCTCTCTAGTTAAGCCAAAGACAATATTGCTGACCATTTCATAGATATACATATTATCTTATCATTTGTCATTACAGATTACGTATATGTATTGACGCTACACGTATATAACACCAGAAGAGCGTTAACGTTAACATCATTACCAGGAATCGGTACCGCCTCTGTTTAGGAAAGAGGCTATCATGTGTACTTATACATATACATATATGAGATGATAACGATTGTACACGCTTGGATGTACAATTGGCAGCATTGTCTTTAACTTAATTAGCAGAAGAGTCATCCTGTATAAAAATATATATTACACAATTAAGGAATAATATTAATGCTTGATATTTGAATACTTTGACGATGGTAAAATACGTTTTATTTGTATTACTAATTTTCTTCGGGAAAATAATATTTAAGACATATCTATAAATATTAGTGACGTAAAAATTAGTTACTTTTGAAAAAATTGAAAAGTAATATTACTCTATCCTTTTGTTCGTAAAAAGCTTCAAAATGTAAATCTTTCATTTTCAAAAATCCAATTTAAAAATCTAGTAAAAATATGTTCTTGAAATTCTTTCTTTCTCTTTCACAAGGCAATGCATACTTGCATATAACTCAGTCTTGTTGTAAATAGAAATTCTACAAATTTAGTCTCCATTTAGTATCTATGACTGAATAAATTCTAAATTTTTCATTCCCTGCTTCATGAAAATACCATTACAAAAATATTCGTAAGAATAAAATTAGTAATATAGAAATCACTGACATGTAATCATTTATAATATGAGAAAACATGCGAAACATTAATTTTCCAAGTGTAAAGGAAGAGTGCATGGGATTCTATTTACGTAATTTACCGGAAATTGTCCTTTTCGATCTTTACACTCACCATATAACCAATCTTGTGATATCCTCGATAAAACTGTAATTTTTTCTCCTTCCTACAACATATATATGGATATATAAATAAAATGAAATTAAGATAACTATTATACAGTAAGATTGACATATGTAAGTGTAGTCAATGTGTAATCAGTAAACGTAATGGGATTTTTCATACTTCAGCAGTACAATAACCTTGATAAAAAAAAAGTGCAGATGAGCAAAATAATTAATTTTTAATGATAATAAATAGCAGGAGAAAATAGATCGTCGTTATTCTTTTCTGCATATTGAGAGAATATTTATATTGATTTATATTAATCATATCAATTATAATAATGTATATTAATATAAGAATGTAATGTAATATAAGAATGATGTCTAAACGAGCAAATGATAATCGTCAATTTTGCATCAAATTAACTTACATCAAATACTAAATCTTCTGGTGTTTCACCTTTAAAAGGGTAGATAGCGGTAACTATATTGTCTGGGACACCAGGCAATGGTACTTTTATATCGATAAAATTAATAGGAAATATTCCTTGTTGATTTCCTACTCTACCCTCCATCCAATCTTCATTAATTTTCTTAATTAAATATATTATATCACCTTGCTTGAAAGGCAAATCGTCCGCATGTATTAATGGAAAATCATATAGAGCAATGCCGTAAGGTTCTTCATTGCTGACCTAAAAATAGGACAATACTAATTATTTTGATAAAGCAATAAGTATGGAGCGAATTATAATTACTTACTGAAAGATCGTTATTTATTTCTGCTAAATATTCCAGAGGTGGTGCAGGTGGTGGTATTGTGGGCATCGGAGGTGAAGGGTTATCTTTAGAATCATTTTGCCATGAATTAGATAAATCTAACGTCATTGGTTTAGCAGAAGGCACTATTTTGTTTGAACATCTTGATTCAATTTCGATGTTGTTAATCTTTTGCTGTATTTTCGTTTGTAAAACTTTTGGAGCTGGGGGTTTGGGTGGTTTCGCGCGAATTATAGTTGGCATTGATCGAGTACTTTTCAAAGATGTTTGATCGAAAGATGCTTGGTTATTTGTATTAAAAGCAAAAAAGCTTGCATCCCCCGCATGTTTTACAGATTGTAACGTATTATGATTAGTTATTTCCAATGGTCCAAATGGATCTGTTATTGAATTAATTTTCCATGGATCATTTTGTGATGCTTTTTTATTAGATATTCCAAAAAAATCAAAATCATCTTCAAAGGCACTTTCTGTTTGAGATGTGTTCCCACTACTTGTAAATGCAGATGGATTTGAGTTTCCATCACTGCCAAAGCTATCAATGCTAACACCGTCGCTACTTGATCGAGTCGTAAATGTTGGAGATCCAGGTGGACTAAAATCTATTAGACAAATTGGTCCATTTGTGTTTTCTGATTGTAATATTGTATTGTGTATTTGACTATTTAACTGTGTTATGCTTGAATGTTCGCTTTTCTTTCTTCCGAAAAGATTAGTCAAAAGTTCTGTAGGCCTTACCTATTCGAATACAATATAAACAGCATTAGATAATGTTTATTAACTGTAAAATGTTAATTTAATAGACGTCTACATACTGGCTTTTTTGACTTTTCCTTTTGCGTATGCGAATAATTTTGATTAAATTTTGGCGGTGGTGGCCGAGGTGGTGGCTTTTTCTTCTGAATAGGTTGTTGCATTAACGAAGATCCAAAAACATTGTTTCTATGAATATCAAAAGATAATTAAATTTTGTAATGAATTCGATAATGTTTGAAATCCTACATAAACTTATAACGTGCGCCTTGCATGAAATCCAGTCATTACATCATATATAATATACTTACATTTGTGTAACGAAAATATTTACTACGGAAATGGCAAAAAGTATAAAGAATCTGTATTAAACCACATAATATCGAACTTACGTGCTATTCCAAATAATGTTTCTTTGTGCCGTCGAATTTGGATTAATCGGTGGACGAGGGGCAGAACGTGTAGGAATTCGCATTTCTGAAAGCAAACCATGAAATGAAGCAATACCTCGAAAAAAAGTTCGTTGAGATCTAGTATTGCAGCATACAATGCACGAACAGACACTTATTCTATAGATTCTTTTCTATACATTCATGCACACAAATGCAAATACGTAGACACGAACATACAGGGGAATTTACGAAAAACAATACCCGTATTGACAACAATGAAGCTTCTGCGTTCCGATTATACGCCCACTACCAAGTGTCAGATATCTTTTGACGCGATATGAATTCAGAGGCGCCACGATAATAATTAAAAATTTCACGAATGGTAGTGTACATTGGATTTGACGTACGAATGAAAAACATGACGTAGTAATGAAATTTAATTATTATTTCAAACATATGGATAAAAAGTTATATTTGTATTTTACTGTATACATATGCTTTCTTCAATTAAACAGATCAGTTAATTTTCTTCGAGTGATGGTTATTACTATCGGCAGGTTCGTACACAGTACTCACCTGTTTTTACGTTTGCAGCCATTTTTCATTCAACACGATTGCAACTATATCTTATATTACGACGTGATAATACGTTTAAAAGAAATTGATTAAACAACTAACTTCTACAGTCCTATAGGCGAATAATTTATATATCGTTGGAAATATTTTGTTTAAAGATTTAATGTTAATAAAATAAATAAACAACTGTTTCTTGCTGTTTCATTTTGTTATTTTTTAATGATTTCACTTGTCAAAGAAAATGAATCATTGTACCAGTAATGTTTCATTTTTGTAATTAAAAAGGACCCGTTTCTCCTTATAAATGTTATAACTACCAACGAAACTGTTCCTTAATTATACGCTTATCGTTTCTCATGTGTATAGGCATGTGACTGCTTTAGAATTAGAACAATTACCAAATAATTTATGACGTATCAAGCATTTATTTGAAATTTGCAAAATTACGATTATAGATTACCATTAATGTCCCTAGATTTTAAAGTTTCTAGGTACGTTAATTTTATTACAGTGGTTATACTACTGTAATTTGCTCCATTAACCTCTATGATAGTTTAAATTGTTATTTATTTTTCGTAAATTTGATCGTATAATATAAAATATATCTTTTTATTTGTATCTCCTAGTATTTACAATATTTCAGTAAGTTTTATATTTTACTTTATATTTTACTTTAAGTATATACATACATGTTTTAATTTACATAATATATTCGTACAGAATAACTCGTGTTACTAGCGACATCTGAGTCATATGCAAATTACAGATTTTGCAATACCGAATTGTACAAAATGATAAATAAATCTTTATACATACTCGTTTTATCGTATGTACGTATATGTAATTATTTTCATTATTTAAAAAATGTAATAAAATATTTTGTCATTAAATGTCTCGTTGAAAATAATGCATCTGTAAAAATAATTGAATCTACTACTTTATTTATTACTGAATGAAATATTTAGCAAAAAAGATTAGAACTAGATGGAAATATGATTTTCTATCTATATTTTCTAGAACTTTGAGAAATTTAGTAGTTTCGCAACGTTTTGATTTGACCATTTTTTAATACTTCAGTTGCTTTAAAGGAAAGTATACACGTATATACATACATGCATACAATTATATTACATTTATATATATGATCTATATATGTATATATATATCTATATATATATGATATATATATATATAATCTGTTTTAAGGAAAGATCTTTTTTAAGAAACATACACCGTTGAGCAAGGATTTATCATAAACGCTATATTTATTTGCCTATGTACATAACTTTTATTATTGTTCCTAATGAATATTTATTAGGATTTAGTAGGACTTAATGGACTGGATTGAACTTATATACATGTTTTAGCGTCAACGAAACGCTCTTACCATTGTACCCTGACTCAAATGATAGAAGAAATCATGCACTGAAAGCGAACACAGGGCGTATCCAATGCACGAAAAGAACTGCATTATAAAATATAAAGGAAAAAAGTCTCTTATACAAACGTTCGACACATACACTTGGTTTGCACTTAACTTCTCTTTCGCAGGATAATTGTAGAATAATTGTATAGATATGAAATAATTCTTCATACTTTCTGTGAATCGAACCATCTGCGAGGATTAGGGGCGTTTAATCGTTCGAGTTCTTATAATGGTATATAGCTTTACAAGAATATTGTTTTTTGAAGGAGGAAAAAACATGATAATACGAAATAGAAAA
This sequence comes from Bombus impatiens, assembly GCF_000188095.3. Lineage (NCBI taxonomy): Eukaryota > Metazoa > Arthropoda > Insecta > Hymenoptera > Apidae > Bombus > Bombus impatiens. The sequence continues at coordinate 465,590 of NT_176796.1, read as the reverse complement.
CAAACGATGTTAGCGTTTATGCACCGATAAATTCTAAGTCTATTTAAAATTTACGTACAGCATATACACAAAAGCTGTCATGTTTCGAATCGTCTCAATATAATTTTGTTTATATATAAGATAAAAGAAATGGACATGGATCCCTTTTACACGAGATCCGAACCAGGCTGAATGAAATAACAAAACAAAATGAATTTCTAAAAAAATAATTGAATAAACGATACTTAGAACTTATCATTAGGCAGGTAGATTTTGCATCGTTAATATTTGCTCTTTGTTTTCTTAATGTTGCCGGCAAATATATGTACTTACGTATATTTCTGTTTCAACAGGGAGCACGCATATCTCAATTTTTTCCACGAACAGAACGTAATACACTGATTTTTGATATTTCAATTGGTTGCATATACGCATAAAAGTGCATGAACAAAGACTTACGGATTTAATATAAAGAAAAAATAAATAAATAGCTAAAAAAAAGAAAATTATACAAGAATGATACTTCTTGTTAATAATGTATAAAATGTTTTTAATGGTATATATTGAATTTCGGAAGAACGGACAAATTAAATTGAGATAATAAATAACTACTCGTAAGTCTTTGCTAACAATCAAATTTACTCGACGATCATTCCGTTAGACCTCTTTTTTAATATTTCCCAACCAAAATGGTTGTATGCATGTATCAGCTCGTATATTCTAGGCCGTCCTCCTTCGTTATATCGACGACACAAAATGTCAAAGAAGAAAAGAAAAAGAAAAAAAGAAAAAAAAAAAGAAAGAAACGTGAAAGGAAGGAAAGAACGAACGATTTGGAATCGGAACTATCCCTTGATGCGACAGCTAATGGTTAACCCTTTATTTGGTATTCATTTGTAACATGGCTTTTATGTGTAACTTACGCACGCAAGTACTATAATATACGTAAATATGTACGTGTATGGAAGAAATATGGTGTGGTCATAAGTCGGTGAAAGATCAACTTTTTGTTATCAAGTTTATATACTCGTATAAATATATTTTCCTAGAACGAGCAATTCCGCTTTAACTTTCTTTCCATCTAAACCGTAACGTTTAAAACACAATGTTACAAGTCTGTAAAGAGAACTCTTAAGAATTATTTAAAAATTCGGTCTTCATATAGGAATGCCCGTTGTAATTCGCAAGCGATGGTATATTACGTATTTCAGTGAGAATTTTGTGATAAAGTTGAAACAACGCATATTTTATCTCTAGTTTTCGAACTTTCTGATGATTCTTAAAATGTCGATGGCGTGTCGAACTACTACGAACAAAAGAAATTTTGTACTATATCGTTAATAATCAATTGTTAATTGTATTACAACTAATAGAAGACATACATAGGTAAGACGCGTTTTGTTCTTTCTTTCGTAACGTGTAGACAATTTTAAGATCGCACTATATTTCTTCCAAGGAGAATTACGTATTCATCACATATGAGAAGGGGGAAAACGCATGGCAATTTTGTCAACATTTGCGTTAACACTGCATACTAAAGCAACAAGTGAGTTACAAATGCTCGGTTGTATCAACGGGCATGGGTTTTTTAAACTGCATAACCCGAGAAAATATAATAAAACGCAGACTTCGTACTTTCGCTTAATCCTTATGTGGAAGACATTTCTTAAATATCGTTTTTCTAGTCGACCGTTATCTTGCCTGTCTCTATACGAGATATTCCGTATCGCATAAATAGTGTACAATGTTGTAGGAATTATCGAATTACTAACTTTTGATTTCTTATTACTCGCTCCTCGCTATTTGTCTTCTTTTTCGGTATATTTGCTACATATATAATAGGAACGGTAGGTCTCGTTTTGCTCGTTTTTCTCTTCGATGCTGCGTGCAAAGTAACCGAGCGTTTATATCTAACTTCAACATATTTAATAGAAAATAAAAAATTAAGATATAAAAACTAAGAAAACAGAAAGTAGGAAACAAAAGCCATGTTAAATTGGGATGAAATGCCCTCTGCGTACAGAATTTCCGTCCAAATAGAGGATTAACGAAGAAAGCTGGGTCCAGTGCACGCGGAATATATCTTTTTCTCTCGGAAGAGTCAGTCTTGAGGATTGTTAGGTAGCTCTGGTACGATCTGATCCTGACAAGAAGATCTGCTGGACGCGAGGCAGACTCGTAACGGTTTCGCGAGCCATGGGTGTCTCGGCACGTCCTCCGCGTACGGCCTCTCGGACGGTTCCTTTCTCAGCAACGAGCGGATTAGACACCGAGCACGTGGGCTTAGACCTTCTGGTACCGCGAACTGGCCACGTGAGATTTTCGCAAACAAAGACGCATGCTCGGCGTCGTTAAACGGATAACGACCGACCAGCATCGTGTACAGGAGTACGCCAAGCGACCAGATGTCGGCTGCCTTCCCGGAATAAGCTCGTCCCGAGCGTAGTACTTCCGGCGCTACGTATGCCGGACAACCCCGTCGATCGGTCAGCTTGTCGTCATCACCTTCGACGATCACCGCATCTTCTAGACTTTCCAGACGAAGTCGTGTTCTAAAATGCAGAGAATCGAGATGTTAGTACGTATACGACCCGAGTTTATATAGATTTGAAACGATATCTTCGATATCCGATCAGCTAAAACCACTTTATATATAGACCAGATAGATGTAGCGAAAGTAAGAGAGGATGAATTTTTTCTTGGACCGGATCAACAACATTCCCCGAATAAAATCGCTATCCGTTTTCCGACAATTACATCGAATTTAATCCAATTACGTCCAATTTAATGGAATTTAAGCCTAAACTATCGTATATAAGCTGATCGTTTATACATACATCCTCTTCGATATCTGCCATCGACTTTAACGTTTAGCGTGTATGTTTATTTACTTATCGCTAGTGATTCTGATACGTCAACGAATACGTACGAGATGAAAGTAACTCGCGCTACATTGCCGTCGACTGTCAGATAATACGCAGCGACCGGCTGTCGCGCCGCAAATGTTAGATAATACGTAGCATGAAAATTTGAAGAACGAATAATTAGTTATTCTGTGTAGATAGATTTAAATAATCAAGATTAAAATAATTAACGTATTTTGCTCGACGACGTTCTATACGTAACGAAGCAATATCAAATTACAAAGAGATAATTTATCGCAATCGCAAAGGGAATTTATCTTAACGAAACGCGCGGACGAAATGTTGTTTCTTCTTTTTTTATTATGTATCGATTAAAGTTTTATCGCATAAATTAGAATTTGATCGATCGGGTTACAATTTTGTAAAAATTGTACGCATCGAGTTAAAAGAGATTTGTACGCATAATATTTGAACGGAAGTGTGAGAAGCAACCGGTCGTAAAAACCTTAGCGAGTAGCAAAAGAAAAAGAAGAAGCGAAAATAGTGAAAATGACCGCAGCCGGTCATATTTAACGGTTAAGTGCGATGCTTCTACGTTCTTATTTCGGTTTCATCAAAAACATCGCGCTTTATTCTCTTTATAGGTACATCCTCTGTGGATGCGTCATCCTCGAAGAATAAACCGAGATCGTTGTCCAACTCTCAGCGCCGTATCGTCGCTCGCCATCGTCCGAATAATTTATACCGAGTCGATGATCGCGCGGAACAGCGAAGAAAAAGGTGGCAAGAAGACGTGGAAGCAACCGCGAGAGCGTGTGCAACATTTTACGTACGGAGGTATTTTCAGTTTAGCAACGTCGTGAGGAGGACGTCGCGATTGAGCCATCGTCGCGTAATCCACCGCACGATACGGCGAGACGTCGTGGAACGAGGCAGAACGAAAGCACTGGTGAAAGAAAGGAGAGTGTGCGCGCCCGGAGACCGTATAGCCAGTTGATCAACCTGCAACGCGGAAGTCGCGGAACGCGTCTACGTAATATTCCCGACTCTTGAGTAACTTTAAGCTTTTCACGATGCTCCTTCTCACGCGTTCATTACGATATCCGATCGATATGCAACGAGCATAACGACGAATAAATATCGTCCAGTATTCGTCTTTTCTACTCCATCGACGGATTGTCGCAGCAGTGTCGATTATGTAAAAATCGTTTCTTGTACTGCTTTCGCCGATAAAATATGGAAAAGACTAGAAGGTTACTGCCTCGAATCGATGAATTTAAACGTATCTATTTATAAAACTCTTCTTTTAAAAAAAGCGTTCCACTCACCAGTCGACCGTAAATTTTCCCAATATAGAGGATTAAATTGGTCCGATGCATCGCTTAAAGAAAGGGCAGGAAGCTGGATATTTCGGAATGATTCATTTTCAGCTGCAACTATTATCACTGATCTTCGTACTTAAAGCCGTGCTATCATTCTCTCAAGATTTATTTTTTTCTTTCACTTTATACGTTAACTGGGAAGAAAGTTAATCGACCAGAGTTTTCTCGATTACTAACGTTTTGCGCCATATGGATTATGGATTTTTGTGCTTAAAAAGAACGGTTGTATAATGAAACTTCGTAATAAGATTTTTGTAATCTCGCGAGTATTCGGAACAAGCGTCTATTTTATTCGGGGATTTAAATTTCACAATTTCAGTTGTTTCGTCAGATCCTTCTTTTCTCGACAAATGTCGTCGTTTGCAAATTATTAAAAAAAAAAAAAAATAGTTTTAAATTTCAAATAAAATCAACATACAGTGCCGACTATAATATCGTGCGAACGATATCTTGATTCGAACGAAACGTCGTTGTAATACCAAGCTGCAAAGCGGAGGGAATTTGGAGTCAAATTATTGCCAACAGTAACGTTCTTAGAATACATTTAACACAGATTGGCCAGAGTGCGTGTACGTAATATTCTCGAGTCTTGAGCAACTTTAAGCTCTTGATGCTCGTTCTCATATTGGCCGAGATATTTGGTCGATATGTAATGTCGTAATCGTTTGGGAAGTGCACACGCGTGGAGAACAAAAACCGTAATCGGTGCCACACGATGTTTCAAAAGACAATTAAGTACCACCTAATTCATATAATCTAATAAAATTCTCCGCGAGTGTTATCTCTTAGAATAGCAAATCGTTTTGATAGATCATTTTGAATAAAATTTATTTCGACAATCCGATTCATTCGTTCGCAATTTACCTCCTTTCGTTAGATTATTTCCACCTTAAAAGATACGCAGTTTACAAAATCGTAATCGTTCAAAGTTGGTAGAGTACAAAGCTGATTTTTCAATTCGCCGATAAAAAATATCGCGTTAATTGTTTTATTTATACGAAACTGTAAATGCAACGAATTACACAGTTAATTAAAACTCACTTTACGTTGTATCGAGTTTACGATTTTATCATATATATCAAATTTCTTGTATTTGTAAGTACTTTAGATTTCCTGACCAACTTCCCAACGCATCTCTTACACCGCCTTCTATGAAAATAAAAATCTTTTTTCCCCCATTTCTGTTAGCATATTCAAATTTTGACAACCTCTACGAGACGACTATCGAACGCATCCTAATCTTAAAATTCAAAGTTTACGTTGCGCAAGTTCTCCCAGTACCGGATCGAGCGTTCGAACACCTACATTTCAGAGCCGACGTTTTATTTTATCGCGCTAGAAGGATCAGTCGATTCGATGGACGGCTATACCCATTAAGCTATTTGTAGTAGTATCTTTGAAATAAAATGTCGAAATCCAATTCGGTAGTTACGTATGGTTTAGCGTAGGGTCGTCACACTTTCGTCTCGAATCATCTCTCGTCTCGATTTGCCTCGGAGGGAGAAGAGAGAAGCGAGGAAAGAAGGAAGAGAGAGAGTCTGGCACGATCTTGAAAATCCGAGCGAGTGTCAACGGCCTCGCGTGTCGTTTCCTGCAAGGAACTCCGTGTCGCCCGCTTCGATCGCCGCGCGTGTTCTCCGCTTTGGACGCGGCCAGGATAGGCCGCCGCGCCGCGTAGCTTTCTTCGCAAACTTTCACTCGTAAGTAAGCAAACGACGACGACGACGACGACGACTCCTACGACAGGCTGCTGGGTTCAAGAACCCCGTGTCGCGTACACCGTAAATTCTACCGTAGCGATTTCCTCCGAAGACTCGTTTACTCTACGATAGCGTGCTTGAGAAACACGCGTTTCGTCCTTACTGGCCTATACAGGCTGTGACAAAAAAAAATTACTCGAAACTTTGCGTATAATCTTGCACGTGAAAACGAGAAACAAGGATCGTCTTGTCTCGCGTGCTCTTTAAATCCTTTTCCATAATCTTCCATAACAGACAAATTCGACAACAGACAAATAACGGACAAAACGAAAAAGCTGTATACCAATCGTATAAAATAATAACGAATAGAGATGGCAAAGATCGCTGTAAGGATAAAAGGATCGATACAAAATCCTTTTTTGTTAGGAATTCTTGAATTAAATTTAGAAGAAACGTAATTTAACTTTACATCCGTCGAAAACATTGAAACATAACTGATTTTATGAAATACAACTGAAAATATAAACCGCTGACGTTTGAAGAGAGTTGTGTAAACGTTGAGACGAATCGGTCGCTTTGTTCGGAGTAATTTTCTAGCACGTGCGAGAGGTAGTTATCGAGTTATAAAACTCGAACAATTATTTTCCCACTAGCGTAGCATATTCGTAATTTATTCTTTTCATTAGATACACTATACCCCGATGTTGCGATATTAAAACAGCTTTTTAAATATGAATTTAAATTTCACACCGATTCGATAGAAACGATAAAAGAACAAAGGCATCGATAAAATATCTTACGTTCGGTTCTTGCAACGCAAGTCGCGAATATGTTAAAAAATTGAAATTGCATATTTTATAAAAAAATTCCCGTTAAATTTAATAGAAAGCGTAAAAATTGACAAGCACTTTAATCGCAATGTATTAGCTATAACGATAAATTTATTTTAATTCCGTTTGGTTACGATAATCGCGTACTATAAAAATTTATTTGCTACAAAAATTATTTTTAACGGATTAAATATTACCAATCTTTCGTATCGCGTTTGTACGTTTTTCCCTTGATATACGTACTTTGTTCGTCGTATATTTCCATCTAACTATTTCTCGATTTTCCCAATATAATAATCTCGTATATCCCAACTTGATAATTCGATGATAGTTTTCCAATCTGGTAATACGATCGAATTTAAGAAGAAATATATATATGCTGTATCGGATCGATTAAAATCGGATTTCATTAATGCGTCCATCGATACGTTAAACGCGCAGACAAGCTCGAGAGACTTGCGTCCGAAGGAAACCGAAGGAAGAGGAAGGTTCCTCCTAACGTTCGCTGACGTATGCATCTCTTTCGTATTATCGGCTAGTTCGCCGAGACACTCGAACTCCGTAAAAAGGCATATCCGGGAAATGGTCGATTCGATCGATCGATCGGTTCTTGCTAGTTGGAGAGACGGAAGACGGAACGACGCAAGCGTTAAGAATTCTCGTGGAAATGAATTTCTGGTTGGCCTTCGTCTGGTTTGTCCGAAAGGCAACCGAAGAAAAAGCTCGAACGAGAGAAAGAGAAAGAGACGGCGAAGAACTTTGCACGTCGATGACTTTCGTACGACGGTGTACGACGGTGTACGACGGTGTACGACGGTGTACGACGGTGTACGACGGTGTACGACGGTGTACGACGGTGTACGACGGTGTACGACGGTGTACGACGGTGTACGACGGTGTACGACGGTGTACGACGGTGTACGACGGTGTACGACGGTGTACGACGGTGTACGACGGTGTACGACGGTGTACGACGGTGTACGACGGTGTACGACGGTGTACGACGGTGTACGACGGTGTACGACGGTGTACGACGGTGTACGACGGTGTACGACGGTGTACGACGGTGTACGACGGTGTACGACGGTGTACGACGGTGTACGACGGTGTACGACGGTGTACGACGGTGTACGACGGTGTACGACGGTGTACGACGGTGTACGACGGTGTACGACGGTGTACGACGGTGTACGACGGTGTACGACGGTGTACGACGGTGTACGACGGTGTACGACGGTGTACGACGGTGTACGACGGTGTACGACGTTGTACACCGGAATTAGACGCGAGGGCGTCGCACGTCGACTAGCATCGATATACATATCGCGTCGATACTTATTCGACCAACAAAGATCTCAACTTGTAAGGATTATCGACGCGTATCCGCTTGGCTCGAACGATCCAAGTTGCCGGCGTTGTGTCGCACACGCGCATGGCGATAGCTATGAATGCGCGATGGAACGTCCGAAAGCCAACGTGTAAGTACGTTCGTTGTTGGCTTTCCTTCGAACATCAGACGAGTACGGGAAACGACGAGTATCTCTTTATAAACTCATTTATAAAGCTGTTTCATCGTTAGAAATTTGTTGACATCGGACATACTCGTTTTCTCTTTATCGTTATTACAGCGCCTTGCCAACGAATTTACTTAAACGACGTCGCTTATTTTCAGCGGTTCCTGGACCGAGAAACGATACACGCGATTCACATGTTTCCTCTTTTGCTAACAACTTTATCGGATAAAGAAAATATGCAACGAATTTTCGATACTGCGAGGAAAAAGGTGATGCAAATGCGAGACGAAAGGAAACACAAGGATATTTGCATAAGCGTGATTGCAGCAAGATACAAGGATAGTCGTTACGTATCGGTATTGCGCACTGCAACCATCGTGATTATATTTGTAACAAAACGACTGACACGAAACCGATGCATATCTATCGGAAATGCATTTTTAACGACACTCCTTTGTAAATCCATTCCATTACCGGAAGCGTTCACCTCGAAAGCGCTTTAAACTCGACGGGATAACACACTTTTCCAATTTCTTGCTATAGCGGTATATCGTTGTTTCGTTTCTGCATATACAATACGCTTATCAATCGTGACAATCGCTATACCTAATTTTATATCTTTTACTACTTTACAGAGAGTTAAATGAGATATCGATTAACTCGATAAGAAACGGGTTCGTAATATCAGAAAACAAGAAGACTTAGAATTATACCTACTGTATACATTTTATCATTTTTTAATCGCAATTATATTTATTTCTAAAGAATTTCCCCATTGAAATTTGAACCTATATAGCCGACTATGTACAGAAATGTCCACTTGTTGTTCATTGATCCAGGTACGGATTCTTCGTTGCTATCTTTTTGATTTTGCTCGGTTTTCAAGCTGGTCGGAGACAAGAGAGCGAAGAAGGAACTGCACAGCTGTTTCACGATGCGCGTCTTAGCTTTGCAACTTGAAAATCATCCAAATACAGAATAATTTCATAATCGTAAAAGTAGAAAAATCGAAAATTTTCATCTAGCCGTCTCGCGTTGCATCAAGTTACACGAACATCGTTATCATTCGAATCTGAAATCTTGATATTTCAAAGTATCTTTGTTCGACTTTCTCAAATTGCACACCGTTAACGATCCAAGCACAAAAAGGAAAAATTCACACGTCGCGCGGTAATTTCAAGTGTCGGAAAATTTATCGCGTCCGGGGTTAACGTATCTACACGGTGGAAATGCAATTATGCGCGCAGGAAGACGCATCGTACACTGTTATAGTTCTGGATGCCGCGTCGCGTCGCCGAGTTTCTGGGAGGTGGAACGAACCACGCGTTTCCTAATTATACCAGCGTTTCAAAATCTCCCCAGTCGATAAACCAATATGCTTTTCTGGCTTACGACACATTCCCTCCGTGCCCTCCCCTCTATTCCCCACTATGATCGCATCGGCCCTTCCTCTTTACTCGCGACATGCAACCCGCTGCCTCGCCGCTCTTTCCTTCTCGCTTCTCTCCTTATTTTACGCGAGGGAGCAGCTCACCGAGCGACAGGAATGCGAGCGCAACGCGCGATTGGCCAACGCTGAACCAACAACGCGCACAACACGCGGCACCGGTGGCTTTCTCCTTCTCTCGGCCTTTATCGCCTCCATACGCTATGCACTACATGCGGGAAACACGTGCATACGAAATACGGGCCAGGATACGACCAAGTTGTAAAATCGGTCGATAGTCGGCCGGTAAAGTAATCGTGTTTCGCGTGTCGGAACAAAGGAATTGACAGAAACGAAAGCGCACGCGGCATCCAGCGGAACTTGAAATTTCGCTCAAGGCCATATAAAGAAACGTTTAAGTTTAAGGAATCAATGTATTTTATACGCATTTCACGGAACAAACATTTATATATATACACATATATATAATGTCTCGATCGTTCGTTTGGTTGGAACACTCGCGTGTAGGTGCGTGGTATCGCGCGAACAGTCACGTTCAGCCGCGGTAACACGCCTTGCGAATAGCTTGGCGTGGCATGGCGTGGCATGGCGTGGCATGGCGTGGTCCGGTGTGGCGCGATCCGTTCGTTCCACAAATTCATTCCATGTATTCTGCATATATTGTGCAATTGCATATATACAATACGGTGTAGTACGTTATCGAGATGGCATCCTTCCGCGGGAAGGGTTACGATACGTGAAACGTAGAAGGCTACGGTGCAAATCAGGCTTCGCTAACCAAAGGTTTGGTGTCGTGTGACACGACGCAATGGCGACACGTCGCATCGTGGAAGGTTAGCAGCAATTGTATAACAGGACGGCCGGATAAAACTGGCTACTTCCACGTTCGAATCGAGTCAAAATAACCTACTACGTTAGCAGCTTTATAACAGTTGGTTGGTCGATCGGTCGAGCTTGAACGAAGATCGTTACGTTGGACGAAAGAACGATGTTGCAGAGTGTTTCCAAGGTACGCGATACGGAGTCTGTCGCAAAACCTTGTATTACGAATAAAATCATTTTTATGTAAATCGTACAAAGTATTTATTAGAATCCGACGCAGTCTCGTTTATAACACGATCGAAACCTCCGCTAGGAATGCAGTAGCGGCGGCGACAACAACTTGTCAAATTTCCAATCGCAATAAATAATCGGATTGAAATAAAAACAAGAAAATAGGACGGAATTCATTAAGCGTCCAAGGGTTGCGTATTGTGCTGGCGCGTATCGGCCAGTGAAGGGGAAATTAATTTATGTAGGCGTGCAAGTACTTCTTTTCCAAGATATACCTACTGTGTAACCGATGGTGCAGAGGAATTACAGGCGAATATGGAAATGAAACGAATACGAACTGGTTTTCCATGGCTCTGCAACGCGCCTTCTCTCGCTCGCACTAAGAATGCCACGAACGATACGTAGGCGTGTATACCGTGTATCGTTAACGATCGTATCAAATTAACAGCTAGTTTGTCCAGACTGTAATATCGCAGCGTTTAAATCAATATCATAGCACATTTGTAACGAGAATCGCTAACGCGCGCACGTGTAATCCGTTTGTAGCAAATTTCGGATCAAGCGAAACATTTGAGACAGGACGGTCCGGATAAATTAATTTCACTCTGCGATATCATTTCGCTAGAAGCATCGTAGTTACGTAACATTATAAAATCCTTTACAATCGCTGTATAACGATAATTATTAGAATAATATCACCGACATTATCGAACGTTTATTGTGTAGATAGTTGTCGTCAAGCTTTTACTTGGATCACTTATTCTTATCCTACGTGTATATAGACACGTTAAAGAGCTATGTAACGGATACCTTTCGCGCGAAATCTCAGAAAATGATGAAAATAAACTTGCCCCGAGTCAACTATCGTATTTCGGCTTATCGTTAGATCGACTTAATTTAATCTTAAGACCGCGACGGTCCGACTTTCGATCCAAGAGTGTCCGATCGATCGATTTTATTATCGAGATACAAATTATTCGACCTATTTTCAAATCGTTTGTGTGTTTTTACCTTGCTTCGTCAGCGAAAACGAATTTCCTGAGTTTTAAATCTCTGAGCACGACCCCGTACTCGTGGCACGTAGCTACGGCCCTGGCTGCTTGCCGGAACAGTCGCCTCGCCTCTGGTTCCCGCAGTCTCCTGCGCGCCCTTACGTAGGCGTGCAGGTCACCGTGATGGCCCTCCAACAGGAG